>NW_015174869.1:677490-739714 GCF_001447785.1 Gekko japonicus | reverse complement strand
TCCTTCCTTCCTTCCTTCCTTCCTTCAGCTGACATGCAAAACTAATCATATTTCAAAGTCTTAAACCACAGGGGCTGTTTTTCCCCAGTCTCCATGTCTGGGGCAAGGAAGGGGAGTATTTTATTTATTTATATTTATTTATTTATTTATTCAATTTTTATCCCGCCCTCCCCACCATAGGCAGGCTAAGGGCGGCTTAGTTAAAAACACATTAAAGCACAAACATAACAAGCATAGCTCACAATAAACTAGAATAAAATAAAAATAAAGTGCTGGTGACAATAACAACTCGGTGGCCATGACAGATGTTCCCAAAAACTTGAACTCCCCCCCCCCCATCAAGATGCCTTCCATGGGATTAAGTCTTCTCCAACATTGCCATTTGAGCGGCTTGCTTTTGCTGTGTGCCGAAGTATCTGCTCATGGAGATCTTTTCATTCACAGTCCAAAGGTACTGTGAATGTACACAAATCAAAGGTGTGCTGGCAGCCACTCTCTCTTTTTCCTTTGTATTACCTTATCCTTCGATATCCCCACCTTGTAGGAAACCCACCCACGCCCTATTTGTTTTTCTAAATAGAGCCCTAGTCAGCTGACCATTTCGGCAGGCAGCCAAATGCAGAATACGAGCGCACAAAGGACTCGAGTGAGTTACACCATCCCTGGGTTCAGGAACCGGAGGTTACAGTTAGCTGGGCTGCCATTGGCTTTCCAAATCAGGTCCAGCCAGAGCAATGCTGAATGCAAGAAGCGTCCTGGTGACTGGATCCAACCGGGGCATTGGCCTGGAGCTGATCCGGCAGCTGCTGGGGAACAGCAAGCGGCCAGAATGGATCTTTGCAACCTGCCGGGACCCAGAGGGACCACGTGCCCAGGTGAGCATCAAGGCAGAGTCAGCCCTACAGTGAAATGGGTGCCTGAACTAAAGGGTCCACTTGGTGCTACAAATGACATGTCTCAGTCAGGGGATGCCCAAGTGAACTGAGTGGCTGCTTGGAGCACCAATCCCTGAAGGTGGTAGATCAAGATGGGTTATAATTCCCTGTCTGCAAGTTACAATCGCTTTGTCTTTAAACCCATTGGATTTGGCGGGGCTTCTTTTGGGTAAACACCCTTAGGGTTATCCTGTTTTTTTCTCAGAAAAGAGTGCCCTGGGAAAACCGTTGGGGAGAATGTAATGTCCATGTATAAAGTTTTCATTTGAGTTACTGATCCTAAAGACAGAGCACACGGCCTCCTTCAGAGGCTAACCCAGAAGACCTCAGCACCAGCTCATGCTCTGTACCTCTGTGTCCTTGTATTGTTTTTTTCCTTCGTTTCATCATTTTGCTGCAGGGTGGGGCTGTTTGACTGCTGGTAGGATTCCTTTTGTCATTAACTATTATTGATTTTGATCCCAGTGGCAGCTTTAAGACCAACAAAGTCGTATTCAAGGTCTAAGCGTTTGTGTGCAAGCACACTTCTTCAGATATTTATTTTGTTTGCATGTATTTGATGCATTACTGTGGAGAGCAGTCTCAAGCAGTTTTTCTGGAGAGGCAGCATGAACGTCTCCAAAATAAACAGATAAAGTCTGCAATCCGGAAGACCCTATGGACTGCCTTGGGATTTGGGAGTTGATCAGTTTGGGATGACTGCCTAAGTCAGTGGGTCTGCTGGTAAGGTTTCGTTTGTGCAGGTTTTCCCTCCAGATTTGCTTCTAGAGGAAATGTTATTGCTCGATTGTGAACGGACTCCTTGAGCCAAGAAACTTCCTGCAGGGTAATCACAGCAGAGTGACTCAATTATGGAATTTGCTGTCGGAGGATGTAGTGATGGCCACAGGAATAAACAGCTTTAAAGGGCGATTAGATAGATTCATGGAGGATAGGTCTGTTGGTGGCCACTAGCCATGGTGACTGAGGGGAACCTCCACATTCAGAGGCACTCAGCCTCTGAATCCCAGAGCCAGGAGGCAATGTCAGGGGGAGGCCTCGGCCTCTGTGCCCTGTTGTTGGCCCTCCAGAGGAACTGGCTGGCCACTGTGTGAGACAGGATGCTGGACTAGATGGACCCCCATTGGTCTGATCCAGCAGGGCTCTTCTTATGTTCTTAATTTCTAGAGGCAGGATAGCGCTACAAACAACCTCTCTCGCCCCCACCCCAGGAAACCAGAAACCAGATAGGATTGAATCTTTTTCTGCCCTTCTTCCCTCTCTCATATCAAACAAACCAGGATACTGGGCTGTTTGATCATAAATCTCTGGCTTTGGTCTCTTTCAGGAGTTGAAGAAGTTGGCTGCTCAACATCATGAAGTGAAGATCATCCCCCTGGGTATGTGCCTGTGCCCTCTCCCCCTACTCTCTCTCTTTAAATGATGCAGCAAGAGCTGAGATTTTGGGTTGAGGAGGGGCGGGGCAGGGTGGGGTGGGGCCTTCCACATGTCTCTGCTGGCCACGTGTCTGCTGCTCAGCCACTCCCCCCTCGCACATTTATTTATTTATTTATTTATTTAATTGGATTTACATATCGCCCCCCCAATGGGCTCAACTTCAAGCAGAATTAAAATGGTGATTGTAGTTAGTATCACACTATACCTCACAAAATAGCCATCATTTCCCTTCCCCGTGGAAGTAAAATCAGTCCTGCAAAGATTCTGCTTCCCTCTGTAATTTTATTAATAATTCTTCTATGTTTTTGAAGCCTAATTTGTTATTTTCTTTTCACACGCAGTGTAAAATTCCAGAGCCGATCCTTAATTATCAGTTATTGTTTTCGGGTGATAGATTATTGCTTCAGATTTGCTTCCTTGCAGTCCCCTCTGCTTAATTAGTTACTTTCTTTTCAATTGTGGTTCCCATGGCAGTGCTAAACTGATCCTTAGTTATCATGCAGGGTCACCAACGTCCAGGTGGTGGCTGGAGATCTTCCACTATTACAACTGATCTCCAGGTGACCAGGGGTCATTTCCTGCAGGAGCGCACAGGAGCGGAGCTCCGGCAGTAAAGAGCCCAGGGGGCGGGCACATGCAACAAGCCCCACCCCCTGCCCCCAGCAGCCCTCAGTCAGAGCAAGAAGCAGCCAGGTAAGTTGCAGAGCTCCCCCCGGCCCAAAACAGTCGAGTGGCACCGCGAAGCCCAAGTTTTATTCAGGCAGACAGATCTGCACGTTCCCCCCCCCCCCCCATAGCTAGCAATCCAAAAGAGTCCAGTGGAGACTGAGCAGTGGGTGTTGCCTTCTGACACACTTCGGGTAATGTCGGGGTGTGGCATATGCAAATAAGTTATGCTAATGAGTTATGCTAATGAGCTCCTGCACCTCTTTTTCTGCGAAATGATCCCTGCAGGTGACAGATAGGCCAACACTGCAATTATGGTTTTTGGGTTTTTTGTTTTTTTTTAAAGCTAGCTCCAGACTGGATTGCTTCCATGCTAATCTGTAAAAGACAGCATTCATTTATTACAGTGTTTCCCTTGTTCTTCTCTGGTACATTTCCAGACCCTCTGCTCTGCCACTGAGTTATAGATCTCAGGTTCATACACCAGCTGGCTCTGAATGACTACAGGAGGTTGCAAAGAAAGGATGTCTTAAATTGTGCACATTTGGAGGTCACAGGTCAAGCTCTGCTCGGTTCATACACACGGTGTCCCCAAATGAGTGCATCCTGGTTAGAACTTCTACAGCAATCCCAGCTACTCCTGAGGGACCACTAAGGTATTGTGTGCCCTGTCCTGGATAGCCCAGGCTAGGCCGATCCCATCAGCTCTTGGAAACTAAGCAGGGCTGATGCTGGTTAGCTCTTGGATGGGAGACCCCCTAAGGAAGTCCAGGGTCCCTTGGAGTCAAAAGAACAGCAAGATAAGAAAGGAAGGAAGCCCAGGGTAGCTACGCAGAGGCAGGCAATGGCAAACCACCTCTGCTCGCCTCTTGCCTTGAAAGGCTTATTGCAGTGGTCCCCATCCTTCCTGACTCTGTGGGCACCTTTGGAATTCTGACACGGGGTGGTGGGCACAACTACAAAATAGCTGCCACAGGAGGCTGTGCCACACACAAAGAGGAAGCCCAAGTGCAGGGGAGAAGAGGGTTGAGAGAGAAGAAAACAAAACACTATGGTGGCAATGTAACAAATGTTATTTTAATCTGCATAGCCAGCCAGATCTTCAGTGGCAAATCAGAAGCACTGCTTGGCAAGAGCCCCACCCACTTTCTAAAAAGACTTTGTGGGCACCAAGAAGGGTATCAGCAGATGCCATGATGCCCACGGGCATCATGTTGGGCACCCCTGGCATACAGGGTCATCGCAAGTCAATTAGTATGCCTAGGTTCCCAGCTTTTTGTTATGCGTGGCACGAATTGTGACTACGCAAACGTCATGGACACCAATTGAGTTGAGTTTGTGATGAAATGTCTTGCAAAAAGGCAAGGCGCTCTTTCCTCTGCTCAGCTGTAGTCCATTTGTTGCTCAGCCCTGCAGTGACACCTTGTGGCACGGGTTCCACTTCCTCGTGAGGAAAATTAAACTTCTCAAGGGAGTTTTTTAAAAATGGAAAGGAGGAGTTGAGCACCTCTCACAAATCAATAGCATGGTAGAGGGGCAACACCATGTCATTGCTGAAGTGAGGATAAAGCCATTTTGTGAAATGGCTAAAATGCAGTTTAGAAACACTTGGAATGACCGTGCAAAAAGACAGTGGGTCTTCTCGGGTCTTCTTGCCACAAGGACACTTCTTTGATGACTTTATGAAGAAACTGATGGAAAATTTACAATTGTTGTAGTGATTAATTGTTATTAATGTTTTTATTGCTTTTACCTTGTTTTATATGGGCTTTGCCCCTTGTAAGCCGCCCTGAGCCCGCTTTGCGGGGAGGGCGGGGTAAAAATCCCAATAAATAAATAAAATAAATAATAAACAAGCAGAAGAATTGTTAGCCAAATTGCCTTGATTTATTATTAAATATGGGGAATTTGAGTCTTAAAATGGCAATAGGCGTATAAGGGAACAATAATCTATTTATACAGGAGTCCCGCTTATTGCAGTAATCCCAGAAATAGACGTAGAGACCAGATCTTAGTGAAATGGTTTCTTTACTGGGGAATATGCACACATACAAATAAACACAATCACACACTCAATCAATACAGGACTAGGAAAAACAGACTGAAAGGGTACAGAGACATTCACATTAATCAATACAGGACTAGGAAAAACAGACTGAAAGGGTACAGAGACATTCGCATTAACAGGAGTTCGTTGGTTGGGCAATACTGACCTGTCCTGACGTGATGAAGCAATCCTTACAGTGGAAAAAATAGGGGAGTCTATTAGGGAATGATATTGTGTTCTGAACCAGCGGAGCACGGGAGGAGACTCTGGGCAGCGCTAAACCAAGAGTCAGCAAGATAGGATGAGGTCAGGTAGAGACGTAGTGAGAGAGAACATGGCAGATCCTGCTCTTTTTATACATTACGAACATAAGAGAAGCCAATGTTGGACCAGGCCAATGGCCCATCCAGTCCAACACTCTGTGTCACATAGTGGCCAAAAATACCAGGTGCTATCAGGAGGTCCAGCAGTGGGGCCATTTGGACTATCTGGACTTGTGGGTGGGCTTCACTGGCCATTTCCATCCTCACATCCCCAGGAAGTTGCTTAAGCAAAAACTGGTTTCAGGAGGATGGGGGCTTAATGATTCCATTACTACTGACAATGGAGCCTTTAGAAGACAATAGCAGAAGCAGTAAGGATCGTTAGTGTTGATGGCCCAATGATTGCTCTGGGTGATGGGCTCCAGAGGTATGACATGTCAGCCAGCTAATCCCTTTATGCAAGCAGTTCTTTTGTTATGCTGGGCAGCATATGTGCAGTATCTGGCAAAGGTGGTGGGGGGGGGAGATGTGCCTGGTGCTGACAGAGGTTTCTGTTCATGGAGCCTTTGTAGAGATGTTCAGGCTTCCATTGCATGGCATGGCGTTCCTCTACAGCATGCTTTTACTGGCTTCTGTGTGCTGTCTGCAGCCAGAGTGCTTGGCTCATCTCTGCTGCGTTGCAGGTGAGAGGTGGCAGGTAACCCATGAATCCATCCTTGGTCTGGCACATCGTCTCAGGAGGAGGCTTCCCTCAGCTGGGCGCATATTCACAGTCCCAGTAGTTGGCATCAGCTTGTGGTCACCATGCAGTCCATTTCTCTGGCACAGTCCAGTTATTAGCCATGGCTCATAAGTCCATAGGAGCATTATAAGCTCCTTGCAGGGCAACAGAATCATTCTGCTGAATTAGTAAGAGGTGTGTCAGTAATAACTTTTTTTCATGCAAGTCATATCGCAACCGACTTATGGTGACCCCAGAAAGGGGCTTTCAGGTGAAGGGAGAAAGAGAGGTTGTTTGCCATTGCCTTCCTCTGCAGAGTCATCCTTGATGATCTCCCATACAAAGTGACCCTGTTCAGCGTCCAGGATCTGGTGAGACTGGGCTATACCATGCCACCTTCCCTCCAAACAATTGATAGGTAAAGGTAAAGGTTTCCCTTGCTTGAAAGCCAGTCGAATCTATCTCTAGGGGGTGGTGCTCATCTCCGTTTCCAAGCCGAAGAACCAGCATTGTCCAAAGACTTCTCTGTGGTCATGTGGCCAAGGCGCACGGAACGCTGTTACCTTCCCACCAAAGCGGTACCTATTTATCTACTTGCAATTTCTTGCTTTCGAACTGCTACGTTGGCAGGAGCTGGGGCCAGAGATGGGAGCTCACTCCGTCATGCGGCACTCGGGTCCCGAACTACCGAGCTACTGACCTTCCGGTCTGCCGCTCAGCGTCTGTAGGATAAAAGGAAGCTGGGGGGAACATACAAGCTGCTTCTGTGCTGGGAAGTACTGTCAAGTTGCAGCTGACGTATGGCATCCCTGCTGGGTTTTTAGGGCAAGAGATGAGCAGAGGTGGTTTGACATGGCCTGCCTCTGCATAACGACCCTGGGCTTCCTTGGTGGCCTCCCATCCAAGTACCAACCCAGGCTGATCCTACTTCCAATATCTGGGGTGAGACCAGGAAGAAGCCAGCTGTGGTGGGGAGGAAGAGCCTCCTCAGCCAGCCAACCAGCATGCGCTGGAAGGAGGCGGAACAGGAAGATACACTCACAGGTGCTGAGGAGACTGACCTGCCTCCCAAGGGTGACTCTTTTTCAGGGGAGGGAAGGAAGTGCCCATGGAGCACGTGTCATCTGGACGGCTGCTTTTAAAAGCGGGTGGGAAGAGGCCAATGAGACATGTGGGTGGCTTTTTACTAAATCCTGGGAGATTTAGGTGACATAGAACTCCTTTCCCTCTCACTTCCAAGGACAAGGGAGGATGCGGGGACACCCTGTGGGCAGAAAGGGGCAAGGGCGCACAACCGTATACTGCAGCAAAACAAAGCAGAAGTCCAGTAGTACACAGACTAACAGTATGTATTCCAGCATGAGTTTTCATGTGTCAGAGCTCACTTCCTCAGATGCAATGGAAGAAAGGAAATCCTTTCCCTCATTTTGACGTAAAAAATTACAGGGATAAAGAGAGGAAGATGAGCAAACAGGGGCCTGATATCGTAAATCAGGTGTGGCTCTCGAGGTGAAAGAACAGCGTTTTTCTGGAAGGGCAGGAATGTAGACCAAGTCCCCCAAATCCTAGCCCAACATTGTGACCACTATATTACATTGACTACAGCGCACAGGCCCACAGGGATAGAACCTGGCTGGGATGCTTCATCTTTAATGACCTTTCAAACCTTCTGTTTGCTGCTGCAGAGATTACAGACTCATCCAGCATCCAGGCTGCTGTAACCAAAGTCACAGATCTTCTGCAAGGAGCCGGGCTGAATCTCCTCATCAACAATGCTGGGATGGCAAAGAGTAGAACTATGGAATCGGAGACGGCAGAGGACATGGCCGAGGTGTACAGAAACAATGTGATAGGGCCCATGATGGTGACCCAGGTAAGGATGGCCCCATCTTCACAGAAACGTCTTGCGTTTTGCCACCAAGGTTCCTATTGGTGACCACTTGAGGTTTCAGGATCCTAGTCCTTATTGTCTCTGAGAGCCAAGCTCTGGTATAAGTCGCTTGCGCCTAGTGGCGGTTAGCGGACATAACAGCTGCCCTTAACACCAGCAGTCTTTGGTGGCTTGATTATGGGATCACAAACAGCTCTTTATTGTGCAGACAAAAGTGTTCTGTGTAACCACTGCCTGGGAAACAGAAATTCCAGTCATGTGCAGCTTTTCATTTTGGGATGGGGACATGATCTAGGGTTGCCAACTTCCAGGTGTAGCTGGAGATCTCCCAAAATTACAACTGATCTGCAGGAGACAGAGATCAGTTCCCCTGGAGAAAATGGGAGCTTGGGAAGGTGTACTCTCAATGGCATTATACCCCAGGGAGGTCTCTCCCTCCCCAAACCCTGCCCTCCCTCCCCAAACCCTGCCCTCCCCAGGCTCTCTCCCCTCCCAAAGAAGATCTCAAGGAATTTCCCAACCCAGAGCTGGCAATCCCAGGGACATTTGCTCCATCTGTTGAGCCAAGATTGCAAATGCCTCGCCCTGGAGACTTACGAAAGCTGTGATTTCAGAGGAGCTGGTGGATTGTGGCAATCAATCATCAATAATGTTATAAGTGTTGGAAGAGAAGGTGCTGTCCCTTGCCTCAGCCTCCAGGAGAAGTGACAAGAGAGTTAGAAGAGATAGATAGGCAAACACTGAGCTTTCTCCCTGTTTACTCTTTTGTACTATCCCTTTGATATGTAGACTAATAGTTCGGGGGGGGGCAGCTTCCCTCTATTCTGCCCTCTCACATCCTTCTTGCGCGCACACACAAAAACGGGAGCACGTTTCTCCATCTTTGCCACAATGGATGTCAGATGCTCCTCAGGATCCTCATCCATCCAAGGTAGTTAGATCAGACTATATCCCTATCGCTAAGCTTCGCTATCTAGAATGTAGTTCCTAAATAAAAGGACTATTATTAATCCTGAAACTGACAAGTAGCTCTGTGTAACCTTTGTAACTCTGCCAGCACACTGAGAACAAAGAGCTTCTGTTGCGTGTAGCCAAGGTGCGCTCGGCTAACTTGAGACGGGATATTGGATCCACTATACCAGTTACTCCCAACAATAATCATATGGCGATCTAGCTGTTACTGGATTTTTTTAAGCCCAGGGGGGGAAATGAGTGGGGTGGCAGGGTGATAGTGCAGGATGAATGGCTGCTGACAGAGAAAACTGCACACACACTTCCCATGTGGAGGCTCTCTTGCCCAGGGCTTTTTTTGTAGAAAAAGCCCAGCAGGAACTCATTAGCATAATAGGCCACACCCAACAGCAAAACTCATTAGCATATTAGGCCACACCCCTGACAGCACCGCTCATTAGCACATTAGGCCACACCCCCATGTTACCAGAGGTGTGGTCATCCAGCCACACCCACCTTTCCCTTCTTATTCTGTTTACCTTGTTTGTTGTCAAAACCCAGGGCTTTTTTTGTAGCAGGAACTCCTTTGCATGTTAGGCCACACACCCCTAATGTAGCCAATCCTAATGAGTTTCTGCTGTTGGGTGTGGCCTATTATGCTAATGAGTTCCTGCTGGGCATGGCCAACTCAGGTGCCAGCCGGAACTCCGTTCCTGTGCGTTCCTGCCCCAAAATAGCCCTGCTCTTGCCAGTGAGAATGCCTTTGTATTCATGGTTGCGATGACAGGGAGAATCCAAGGGAGGGAATCAGATTACTATTGTGTGTGGTAGAAATGTACTAAAGCAGGGGTATCCAAACTTTGTTTAGCTTGCGGGCACCTTTGAAATCCTGACGCAGTGTGATGGGCACACTCACAAAATGTCTGTCTCAGGAAGGAGGCAGAGCCAACCATAAAATGGCTGCTGCAGGCGGAAGACTCAAACACAAAATCGTATGGAGTGAGGTTGTGCATAACTCGAATAGCATGAGTCCAGTGGCACCTTTAAGACCAACAAAGTTTAATTCAAGGTATTAGCTTTCGTGTGCAAGCGCACGTCTTCAGATACTTCGGACGCACGCACACAAAAGCTTATACCCAGAATTAAACTTTGTTGGTCTTAAAGGTGCCCCTGGACTCAAACTTTGTTCTGCTGCTTCAGAGCAACACGGCAACCCCACCTGGATCTATCTTAAATAGTATGATGACTCTTCAACCTTTCAGGCAGAATCCCTGTTTAACAGGATGCCTTTTAATCTGCGCAACCCATCAGTTCTCCAGTGGCCAATCAGAAGTCCTGCTGGGCAAAAGCCCCGCTTGGTGGGCACTGGGAAAGTGGGTGGGCACTTTGGCACCCATGGGCGCCATGTTGGAGACCCCTGATCTAGGGTTGCCAGCCTCCAGGTGGGGCCTGGGGATCTCCCGCTTTTACAAGTGATCTCCAGCTGACAGAGATCAGTTCCCCTGGAGAAAATGGCTGCTTTGAAGGGTGGACTCCATGGCATTGTACCATGCCTAGGCCCCTCCCCTCCCTAAACTCTGCCCTCTCCTGGCTCCACCCCCAAAGTCTCCAGGTATTTCCCAACCCAGACCTGGCAACCCTACCCTGATCTAAACCTTGAAAACTGATTATAATAAACTCTATATTGGAAATGTTAGCTATTCAGCATCCCTTTATACTGGAACTGTTTCCACTTATTTGTACTGGAACGGTTCTAAGGAGAAATCAGGAAATAATATTCTGTATGATGGTGGCTGCAAGACTTCTTTTTGCCCAGCATTGGAAAGAACAGAACTGTCCTAAAGAAATAGCTTGGTTGAGGAAGGTGTGGGGATCTGGTTCAATTAGTCACATTCACAGCTTGCTGTAGATGGGAAGGCATGAGAAAAGTGGGCAGATGTTGTCCTTCCGTATTCCAACAGATGGAATCTGAAATGGGAAACAGGCAGTCTGTTTACGGTATCTTTGGTATATATTATACAGGTCTGTAAAAATGTACACATTTCTATGTGTTTTGCCATTTAGAAAACAGAGAAAAACTGAAACAGGGAGTGACTGTGAAACAAAACAGAAATTGTAGCAGCCCACTTTCCTGCAGATGGTGGCACTGCTCTCCTTGATTCTTCCCTCTCCTTCTCCAGGCATTATTCCTGCCCTTGCTGAGGAAGGCATCCCGGGAAAGCCGCCAGAAAGGGATGAGCTGCAGCAAAGCTGCCATCATCAACGTGTCCAGCGAAGGCGGCTCCATCACCAACATCCTCATATTTGACCTTATGCCGTGCGTTAGTTACCGCTGTAGCAAGGTAGGGACTTGCCAGCAGTGCCAAAGAGGCGGGGCCGACTCTTTTATCATGGTTAAAAATTAAGAATACAGAAGTTACCAAACACACGTTCCACCCCAGTCCTTTGCTCCTTGATGCTAACATCAACATCTGTTTAATTTCTCTGTTGTATTTTCTATTGTCAAGATTTAAAGTGTAATCTCCCTTGGAGAAGGGATGCTGGTCTTCCCCCTCCTCCCTTATGCAATTGCTAAGGCCTATATCCTTTTTTGATGGTACAATATATAAGGATGAGAAATGTTTAAAAGCAAGCTCATACTCGTTGCAAAGAAAAGCTGTGTTCAGAGCTGCTGCAAGTAAAATACATACAATCTACACCTAAGGAGAACATGAAAGAATGTTACTTAGATCCTTTTGAAATAGGCTTGCCAGCAACCAGGGGAGACCGAGGGGGCGCAAAGACTTATGTTTTCAGTATCATGCAGAAGGAGGAGGAGGAGAAAATTATTGGATTTATACCCCGCCCATCACTCGGAGTCTCAGAGCGGCTTACAAACTCCTTTCCCTTCCCCTCCCCACAACAGACACCCTGTGAGGTAGGTGGGGCTGAGAGAGCTCTGAGAGAACTGTCCTTGAGAGAACAGCCCTGACAGAACTATGGCTTGCCCAAGGTCATCCAGCAGCTGCAAGTGGAGGAGTTGGGAATCAAACCCAGTTCTCCCAGATTAGAGTCTGCACACTTAACTACACCAGACTGCTGATGACATGACATCACTTACGGAGCAACCTGGAACTGATATCATTACACTGGGAAACCAGAATTCTGTGGTTTAACTAGTTCTCCCTATTAAACAACCTTAATATTTCTAAAACCTCAAATCAAACGCCTCCTAGAACAGTGGTACTCAGTGGCTCAGGAGCCACATGTGGCTCTCTGACATGTCACTTCTGATTGTGATTCTTCTGATCACTGTTACCAGTGTGACAGCTGCAAATGTTTCAGGGAAGTGGGCAATGCCTTTACCTGATGGGGGTGATGGTTGGCAGGTAGTTTCCCACTTGAAACAGCCAGTGCTGGAGGAATGGGTAACCTGTGAACCTTTCTGGGCATTGCCAGCAATGGAAGTAAATGGGATTGATCAGGGGTCTTGTTGTAGAAAAAGAGCTGCCGGAGCTCATTAGCATAACTCATTAGCATAACTTATTTGCATATGCCACGCCCCCTGACATCACCGGAAGTGACAGAAGGCCACACCCCCTGACATCACCGGAAGTGTGTCAGAAGGCCCGGCTACTTACCCTCCTGCTTCATCCTCATTCCCAAACGGAATGAGGATCGAAGCAGAGGGCGGGGTAAAGAAGGGGGCGGGGCTTCACCACGTGACCGCCCCGCCCCCTAGAGGTTCTCTTCCGGAGCTCCGTACCTGAGAGCTCCCCCCCGACTAGAGCCCTGGGATTGATAGTCATGGTGAATGTGTCTCTCTAGGTGCCCTGGAGTGACTGCAGGCTTTTCCGCACTCTTGACTTACACCTGATTTTCTTGGCAGTCGATCAGCAAGCATTGGAATCGGTTTGGGCACAGTCTTTCTGCAGATCTGCTCTACCTCTGCATTTTCGTAGTTGTGGAGTCAGTTTATTTTGTTTAACACATGCCTTCAATAATGAGGAATATCAAGGGAGGGTGATGTCATCATCAGTGGTATCGTCAGTGATGTCACAGTAACCCCCTCTTTGAAAAAAACACAGCAATATAATATTGTTATATCACTGGAATGTTGTAATAATAAGCTTAGCAGATTCTCTGAATTCCCAGCTTTCATTTTTTTAAAAAAGGTAAGCCTCAGTCCCTTTTCCTCTTGGAACTATAAGGAAAAAAACATATATCTGAAAGGGAAGGTGCTAAACACTTACTTTTTAAAATGAAAGCTGGGAATTCAGATAGCCTGCTATGCCTATCATTGCAACAGGATATTAATATATCAATATAAGAGTTGTCTTTTTAAAAAACTAAACTACAACACTACAGAGATATATCGAGATTTAGTGCCATTTAAAAAGAAAAAAGGAAAATTACTTGCCTTCAGGGTGGAGGGGGGAGTAGTTTGACCATGACAGACTTACCAACAAAAACATACACGAGGAAAATGCTGACTCAAAATTGGCTTTCAGAAAAACATTGGGGCCTCAAAAGAACCGGACCCCCCCAAACCCCGGGGTGGGGAAGGAACCTAAAGTGAAAGCTTAAAGGCATAAAAATGTATGTAGAAATCTGGGGAGAAACCAAAGCACTCTGGGGGCAGAACCAATTTGGGCAAGCCATAGTTCTGACAAGAGCTGTCCTTGAAAGGGCGGTTCTTGAAAGAGCTCTCTCAGCCTCAAAATAACTGGGAAACCCCCTGGGACAGGACCTAAGTGAAACCTTAAAGGCACAACAATGTATGCAGAAAACTGGGGAAAAACCGAAACAATGTATGCAGAAAACTGGGGGCAGAACCGAGTGGAAAAACCCATGCAGAAAGCCCTACCACTGTTCTAGAGCAACAAAACCTGCCTTTGACCTGTTGCCTCCTCATGGAACTGAATGCTTCTTCTCCCCAGTTTCTGGCGGCATGTCTCTCTCTCTCTCTCTCTCTCTCGTAGGCGGCTCTGAACATGCTCACTCGGTGCCAGTCGCTGGGATATGCGGAAGACGAGATCCTGTGCATTGCATTGCATCCCGGATGGGTGCAGACGGACATGGGAGGTTCAATGGTAGGTGATTCCTGGGTGAATTTCATCAGCGCACATCCCAGATTGATTTTTTAATTTTTTTTTACACTTTATTAGTGTTTAACAAACATCAATACATACATAGCACGATAATAGCAAACAATGAGATACATGTTGTAAGCAATAACATGAAAGTAGAGGAGTAATTTTCTGTTTAATTAAGAAATAACAACTGTAAGCGTTAACAAGCAGAATATAACAACCAAGAACAGTATCATCATTCCCAAAGATGTATCATAGGCCCAGGTCAACAATCATTTGGGGAATATTCAAGTATGGGTAACCAAATCGTGGAGAAGGTAGAGTGCATAGAAGGCTAAGAAAGACGTCAAATTGTCTGTGATTTTTGCCATGATATACAGATTCCATATGTTTTGGTGCCATTGTGTAAGAGTAGGAGATTTTGGAGACTTCCGATTCAATGCAATAGTATTCTGAGCAGCATATAGTAGTAAAGAAACTCCTTCTCTGATGGAATAGGAGCTGTTATAGGCATCCTAGACTGATTTCAATATTTTAGGTTTACATCTAAATAAGGCTCCGATGGTTTATTAACTTTTGGTATTTCAAAGATACTTCAGACATCCTCACTAACTAAAAACCTAAGAATCGCGTCCTTGAACCAGGCCAAAAATGATCTCTAGTCCCACACTAGAGCCAGAATCCAACGTCGTGTCAGAGTTGCTTTCAATTTTTTCTGAACTCTGTGCTGGATTATGACTGGAATTTCAGCAGTTGCCAACTCTGGATTTGGACATTCTTGGAGATCTGGGGGCGGAGCCTGGGGAAGGCAGGGTTTGGGGAGGGGAGGGGCCTAAGCCGGGTGCAATGCAAAGGAGTCCTCCCTCCAAAGCAGCCGTTCTCTCCAGGGGAAGTAATCTATGGCATCTGGAGACGAGCTATAATTCTGGAAAATCTCCGGGCCCCACCTGGAGGTTGGCAACCCTAGTTCAGGATTGTCCTGTTACATTTCTTACCAGCATTCACTCACCTGCCCCCCCCCCCAGCAGAAGATGGGAGGCTCCTTTCCTAGTAATACTCTGTACTGGACTGTACCAGCTTACTTTTATCCCTGACCACTGGTCCCTCTTACTAATTTATCATTAATTAATGCACAGCACAAGTCTGCATGAACTCTCTCTTTTCAAATGGGCAGGCCACTATGCCTGTGGATGCAAGCGCAAGAGCCATCCTGAACACCCTCGGTCGTCTCACTGAGAAAGACAACGGCACTTTTGTGAACTGGGAGGGGGCAGGCGTGCCTTGGTGAGAGACGGATCCTGCAAGGAAAAGAGCCCTCTTCGTTTGCTTCCTACCTGGAGGAGGTGTGGCTGCAGGAGGCAAACCACTCAATCGGTTCCTTCGTCTTTTCCCATCCTGTTCTTGTAATTTAAAACTAATGATTGACAGTCCATTTAACAGCACTACCTATTAAGAGGTTAGACTTTGTCCTTGCATTTCTACTGAGTTTGGTGTAGTGGTTAAGTGTGGTCTCACTGAGAAAGACAACGGCACTTTTGTGAACTGGGAGGGGGCAGGCGTGCCTTGGTGAGAGACGGATCCTGCAAGGAAAAGAGCCCTCTTCGTTTGCTTCCTACCTGGAGGAGGTGTGGCTGCAGGAGGCAAACCACTCGATTGGTTCCTTCGTCTTTTCCCATCCTGTTCTTGTAATTTAAAACTAATGATTGATAGTCTGTTTAACAGCACTACCTATTAAGAGGTAAGACTTTGTCCTTGCATTTCTACTGAGTTGGACACCTGGTCTGATTTACAACAACTCAATTTTTTATTGGCAAAAAGGCAGGTTGGTCATGGAAAAGGCAGCTTCTTTGGTACCAGCAGCTGAAAGAGTGATGTTCTTACTAACAGCTGTGGGATGGATTGTTCTAAGGAGACTTGGCTCTTTCTCATCTTTCTGTCATTATATTTTTATGTTTGATTATGCTATGCACATGGGTTTTGTTGCCACTGTACTTGTGAATGTTTATGTTGAAGACAATAAATCCATTAATTACTCAAGCTGATACAAAGAGTGAAGTCCTGTAACTCCTTAAAGATTAATACATTTATTTGGGCTGTATTTGAGTCCAGTAGCATATTACATTTATTAAGGCAGAAGTTTTTGTCCGCAAGCCTCCTTTAGAAATAGCAAATGCTGTAGCTCGTGTACTCATTTGTTAGCTATGAATAAAGACTAGACACAGCAGGAAAGCACATGCTCGCATGAGTCCCTGGCATCTCCAATGAAAATGGATCTTAGGTACCAGATCTTGGGGAAAATCTTATTTGTATCCAACTGCCAATATAAGTAAACAATAGTGAGAGAGATTGATTTTTTCTTTGGTGTAGTAGTTACAAGGGCCAGTTTGGTGCAGTGGTTAAGAGTGGCAGACTCTAATCTGGAGAACTGGGTTTGATTCCCCACTCCTTCACATGCAACCAGTTGGGTGACCTTGGGTCAGTTTCAGTTCTCTCAGAGCTGTTCTCTCAATAGGAGATCTGGAATGAGCTCCCTCAGCCCCACCTACCTCACAGGGAGAGGAAGGGAAAGGAGACTGTAAGACACTCTGAGACTCTAGAGCGGGGTATAAAACCCAACTCTTCTCCTTCCTGGACAGCTCCACCCCACCCACCCCCAAGATTATCAACCCCACCGAGACTGTCAATAAGAGAAGCTTCATTTGGTTGAGTGTTTGATTCTTATTCCAAGGCTGGACAGTCACAGCATGAATTTACCTGAAAGATCTCCCTTTCTGGTTCCACTGGTGTATCCTATGTCAAGCCTGAGTTTTACAAATCTCACTGTTTTTACTGAAGATCAATAAACAGTTATTTCTTGCCCATCTGTACATACATGCAAGAGAGGGGAATCAGCAAAAACAGAAAAGTATTTCCTTCCTGTGCTTTTTCTGTGCAGGGAAAAGTGTTGGGTGGGAAGGCAGGAAACCTTTCTCCTCCCACAGGGGATTCTGAGCCTGTTTGGACTGCCATTTTTTTAAAAAAATTCCCCATGGTTACTGTGTAGCCATGGGAACCCGGGTTGGGTCCAAGGAACCTTTGTGGCAGAGGAAGTGTACCTCTGCTGGGTGTGGGAGTGGGGCAACGTCATGGGAAGAATGTTGCCCATGGCAAGCTTGCGAGCTTCCCAGAAGCATGGGGTTGACCACACGAGGCAATTTTATTTGCACTCTTAGGACCTAAACTGGAAGGTACATATTATTTCCAGTATATACAACTGCTTCTGACGCAAGGCCGGATATATTTGTGGCCCCAAATAGAAACCTTTTGGTGTGTCATTCAATTCCATATTGGAACATTCCAAGTTTGGTCCTATGTTATTTATTGTTTATTGCCTTACATGTGTGACAAGGACTCTGTCGCTTGGTGTATTTTGTTCTATTTGACCTCTGAAGAAGGCTCGTGAGCTGAAACGCGTCAGGTCATACATTGTCCTTTTTTGTGTATTTGTAACTTTGAACATTTTATGAAGCTTTATTTGGGCCCCTACAAGGTTTTTATATGTTTTTTAAATAAACAGTCTTTTGTATATTTATGTTTTTTAACTTTTGGCCCTCAATAAGTTTTCTAAACTTCCTTTGGAGGTTTGTGCTTTGTTGGTTTAGATTTCCCCCTCTCTCTTTTGGGTTGACCACAGTAGGACCACTGGAATAGACAGACTTTTAGTCTGATCTATCAGGGAGCTTCTAATGTTCTTGTGTTCTAAACTGTGTTTTAGAATGAAAGCCATTTGTACCAAATCCTCACAGGATCAGGATAGTTAACAATAGCAAAAGTAAAATTTAAACCTCTGATTTTTTAAAAATGTCCATACCTACTTCACTAGCCACAGTTAAACGATAGAGACCAACAGTCTACCAAGTGTAGAGATGTTCTTACAGAAGATTCACCCAACATGGAGGTCTTTCTCCAACCCTTTCTCCAATAATCAGAACAGGAAGTCTCACCTATAACAAATACTCCATTCCTCCTCCCTTTCCCCTTTCTCCACTTGCGGGCAAAATGAAAGTGAGGAATCTGCAGGGACTGTTTTCCCCTTCAAGACATTGTCTGTACAGAGCCTACCACACTTCAAACATCCCCCATAAGCATTGGGTTCTTGGATTTATTTGCATTTGAGGCACATGGAGTAAGCATGTTCCTTCTCTGGAGATGCATAAGAGAGGGAAGTGAGGAAAATTGCACTAAATATTAACCTGTGCAAGCTGGAACATCACAGAGGGTCAAAGGAGAGTGCCGAAACCTTTGACCGTCCAAATGACACCCAGGCCACTCTCACAAACCCAGAACGCCCTCCCCCAGTCCCCGTCTTCTAAATTATCTTTTCCTCCTCACTGTCAAATCCTTTTCCCAGTTAGGAAAAACCCTGTTCTTTCCCAAGCATTTGCAAGGTAGCGCCTGTAGAAAGCCAACAAGAGTCTCCGAGTCCTCTACCTTTTTGTGTTATCCTGGTGAGCTGCGTAGCACTGGAATAAAGCCAAAGGCAGAACCCGAACTGACGCAAGGGATCAGCTTTTGGAGGCTTGCGTGGAGGAGCTGTTGTCTAAAGTTAGTTGGGCTGAGGCTGGTCTCGGACTTTGCTAGTTCGACAACAGCAGACAAGAAGCCAATGGACGGGCTGAAGGCATGCAGCGTCCTGGTGACAGGATCCAACCGGGGTATTGGCCTAGAGCTTGTCAGGCAGCTGTCGGAGAAGAGGAACGGCCCAGAATGGATCTTTGCCACCTGCCGCGACACGGAGGGGCCCCATGCCCAGGTGAGCCCTGAAGGGGGATCAGGTATACCTGAGGAAGGGAGTTGAAGCGAGGGGATTCCTCTCCCCCCCCCTCTTTTTTGGGTTGTGTGTGTGCTTATGAGCCTGGAAGTCGTGGTGACTTCTGGCAACCCCTAGTGGGGCTAGGACGTTTCAGAGAGGTGGCTTGATAGAACCTGCTTCCGCATCCCAGCCCTGGTATTCCTTGGTGGTCGCCCTTCCAAGTACTTGCCAGGGTCAGCCCTGCTTAACTTCTGAAATCTGATGAGACTGGGCTTGCCTGGGCTGTCCAGGTCAGGGCGAGGGGATTCCTTTTGATGCCAAAGATAGTGTGTCCAAGAGGATGGAGGTTTGAATACCTCTGGGAAGGCGTTTGAAGTTTCCTGGCCGCAGGGCAAGTTTGGTTCTATGGGAGAGGTTCACCCATAAACATAAAAGCAGTTGCTTCTTAAAGTGCTGTGACCACCTTTTTCTTTGCAGAATTAGGGAAATGGGCTGATATGGACTGATGATCCTCCCCCCCATCCATTCATCCCATAAGCGCTTTAAAAGAGGCCTACTGTGTGAGAGAGAAATGAGGAGAGTAACCCAAATGAAATATTCTGAAATCTGTGAACATGAAAGCAGATCTTCCCATGGAATTTAGTGCTGCTTACTCTTAAATAAATGTGCTCAGGACCAATGCTCCCTCTAAGCTGTGGAGTCTTGTGAGTGAAAATTCTACTTTGTGAGCTATTGGCATTAAAGTTGTGAGCAAGCAATTTGGCTACCGCATAAATTAGTTGGCTCTGGAGCCATCCTCCCTGAGCTAAGACAAAAATGTATGAGCCAGAGGCTAAAAAAACTGTGAGCTAGCTCACACTAACTCAGCTTAGAGGGAACACTGCTCAGGACTACATTGGTCATTCCTTAAAAAGCAGGGGAGACCCAGATCAAAGGGTAAGAAATAGGCATGAACCATACGAGACAGCATAACCTAAAGTATGGAGCTCCAGTTTTTACCTGTGTTTCCGAGTGGTTAGGTTTGGAGGCGGGGTTTTTAATACTTTGCTTTTCCTTCCTACTGCATCAAACGCAGCAGCCTTTGGTGAAACCAGAAACCAAGGACCATTATGCACTCAGTTTATTCCCGATTTTCACTGAAGTTGAGTCGTAGGGTAGGGTTGCCAATCCCTAGTTGGGGGCAGGGGATCCCCTGGTTTGGAGCCCCTCCCCCCTTCAGGGCTGTCAGAAAGCAGGCGGGGGGGGGTGGCCTCTCCATTATACCCTATGGAGATTGGTCCCCATAAGGGAGAATCGATCGGTGGGTACCTGGGGCTCGGGGTGTGTGTGTTTTTTTAGGGAGAGTCACCAAATTTTCAGCATAGCTGTTGGTGCCTCTCCTGAAAAAAACACCCAAGTTTCAAAAAGATTGGTCCAATTCTACAAGCCCCCAAAGACGGTGCCCCCATCGTCCATTATTTCCAATGGAGGGAAAGCATTTAAAAGAAATGCAGTCCCTTTATATGTGACGGCCAGAACTGCCTCTGGAGTTCAATCGCCTAGCGACATCACAAAAGTGATGTCACATCCTGGCTCCACCCCCAAAGTCCCATATATTTCCTAAGTCAGACCTGGCAACCCTATCGTAGGGCTTGACTCCGAATGCAGTGCATGTACTCTGCACTCTTCCTGCCTGCCATTCCTAGCCCTTAACAGAGAATCCAGCACTCTTCACCAGTCTCTGCCTTTGGTCTCTTTTAGGACTTGAAGGATGTGGCTGCCAAGCACCGGGAAGTTAAAATCATCCTGCTGGGTATGTGCTTCTCTCCCCCACCCCCAATTCTGCATTGACTGGAGTAGGAGACAAGTCTGGACCATTCTATTCTGGCTGCTTCCACACTTTAGTGCACTTTAGCCATTCAGCAGTCAGCTGCAAGCAGAATTTGTGGTTCTGTAGATCACCGAATAAGTCGTTTGTAGGTATCCTGTTTGCACATAGGATCCAGTTTGCACGTAGCATTCGTATCTCACTACAGATGTTAACTTCCTGCATCTAAGCATTCCTCCACTGCTTCATTCATTCAAGCTGATTACATTTTGCATTGTACCTTTGCATCCTTTATGCAAATATTCTTTACAATACCCTCCCACCTTCTTAGTGGGATATAGGGATATATGGACTCAGGGATCTTAGGTCCTGTTTGCACCTGATGAAGAGAGCTTTGAGGGAGCTTTCGAGGGAGTTATCCCTCGAAAATCTAGCTGGTCTTTGGGGTGATAACGGACTTGAATCTAGCTTTTGCCCCCACGTGATTTTGTTCCTTTCTCCATTTAAAATTTTTTCATTTGACCTGGAACTCCCCCTTAGAATACTTGATGCACACAAACCACCAATGTTCTGTCGTGAAGCTTTGCCAAACGTGTTTGACAGCGCTGGCCGCTTTTGACATCTGAAATTCGTCAAGAAGTGACTGAAAAGAAGTTAAGTTCTTGTCTGCCATGTCAGAACATAGTATGAATAACACTTTTGCACATTCCTTGCGAACGATAACATAAGGGTAAAGGAAATTTGCAGCATTAAAAATTTATATATAACGACTTGTTCACAGTAGTCACATTCACTAATTTATAAGAAAATGAAGAGAAAAGAAAATCAATAGCTATTACCAATCACTGGCCATCTGTGAGGGGTGCTGGCCAGGAGCTTCAAGGTTGGCCGAAATCCCAAGGAAACGATACCCGAGACCCAAGTTTGCTTCCAAGGAGATTTTTAATAAAGCATCAGAATTACAGAGAAAGCAGGGCCAACCATGGCAAGTACTTGGAAGGGCAACCTCCAAGGAATACCGGGGCTGGGATACAGAGGCATGCTATCAAGTCACCTCTCTGGAATGTCCTAGCTCCATTAGGGGTCACCAGAAGTCAACCATGACTTCCAGGCTCACAAGCCCCCCCCCCCCAAACACACAGAACTTACAGAGAATGCAGGCTTAAGCTTCCATCAACTGGGCCTGGAGTGAAACTTGCCAGTGAAACTTGCCAGAATCCAAGACCCCATGCATAACTAAAACTAGGTGTCTTAGGTAAAGGTAAAGGTTTCCCTTGCTCGAAAGCCAGTCGAGTCCGACTCTAGGGTCGCGGTGCTCATCTCCGTTTCAAAGCCGAAGAGCCAGCGTTTCCGTGGTCATGTGGCCGGTATGACTAAACACCAAGGTGCACACACGCCCCCCCCCCCCCCAAACACACAGAACTTACAGAGAATGCAGGCTTAAGCTTCCATCAACTGGGCCTGGAGTGAAACTTGCCAGTGAAACTTGCCAGAATCCAAGACCCCATGCATAACTAAAACTAGGTGTCTTAGGTAAAGGTAAAGGTTTCCCTTGCTCATCTCCGTTTCAAAGCCGAAGAGCCAGCGTTTCCGTGGTCATGTGGCCGGTATGACTAAACACCAAGGTGCACAGAATGCTGTTACCTTCCCACCGAAGTGGTACCTATTTATCTACTTGCAATTTCTTGCTTTCGAACTGCTCGGTTGGCAGGAGCTGGAACGAGAGACGGGAGCTCACTCCGTCATATGGCAACTCGGGTCTCGAACTGCTGAACTACCGACCTTCCACAGCCTGCAGTTCAGCGTCTTAACCACTTGAGCCACCGCAGCTCCATAAGGTGGCTACGAGTCAAATAATCATTAATTATGCTACCCCAAACATTTGGATGAGTCAGGGCACTTTGCACCTGGCATCCAGTGGTGGGAAGAGACAACCCAGGCTTTGAAGATAAGCTCAGCCAACAAGCATGGGGGAGAGAAAAGTTCCCTTGGGAGTAGCCCAACCCCTTTCTCTCCCAAGACTTAGAGCAACCAAGCACCAGCATGTAACCAAGCGGGAATCTCGCTGGATGTATACCATCTTGTGACTTGTGACAACTCAGAACTGTAAATGCAAACAGACACGACCAAAGGAAATAGCTTTGAAAATGATAAAGGGCAGTAAAACTTTAAAGATGAAACAAGGAAGGTCTTTTGCGCTAAACGCTAGCCTGGACAATTGTAAATAAGTGAATCACGTGGGGTGATTCTGCCTGTGGCATTCGCTCCTCATTTTCTCAACGCTGAGCAGGGGTCATTTCGTAGAAAAAGAGGTGCAGGAGCTCATTAGCATAACTCATTAGCATAACTCATTTGCATATGCCAAACCCCCTGACATCACCGGAAGTGAGTCAGAAGGCAACACCCACCGCTCAGGCTCCACTGGACTGTTTTCAATTGCTAGCTATTGGTGGGGGGGAACGTGTAGATCTGTCCTTGCAGAGGAAGGAGAGCTTGTTCCTGAATAAAACCTGGTCTTAAAGGTGCCACTGGACTGTTTTGGACCAGGGGGCGGGGGGGGGGCTCTGCAACTTACCTGGCTGTTTCTTGCTCTGACTGAGGGCTGCTGGGAGCAGGGGGTGGTGCTTGTTTCATGTGCCCGCCACCTGGGCTGTTTACTGCCGGAGCTCCGCTCCTGTGCGCTCCTGCAGGAAATGACCCCTGACGCTGAGGAAAAAGTGCAGCTCAAAACCACATTCAAATTCCCCAGGGCAACGTCATACTGACTGCGATGTCACCCCTGAATGGCCACAAATCTATGCAAAAAGTCTGGTCACATGTATATACATGGATGGAATCTAGGGTAAATCTATAATTCGGCTCTGAGAGTTGCAATTCCAGGTATAGAAGAGACGGTGAAGGATCTGTTTTGTGTTATATGTTACATGTTACCATATGTAGCTGTAACGATGAAACTGTGTTATGTGTAGGGATCCGTGTTGTGTTGTGTTTGGTTGGTTAATGATGAGTTTATGTGTATTTGTATGTTTATAACGGTGTCAATAAAAACTATATTAAAAAAAATCTGATGATCAAAGAAAGTGAAAGCAGCATGCAATGCGGAAGGGAATTTCTGTTCCAAGGTGGGTTTGGTAAAATAATGGAGGGAAAAGCCAATGCAGAATCGACCATGATTGAAGGGGCTCACATCCATCGCTCCCCATTGCCTCCTGGCCTCTCTCCGAGGACACTACCATCCAGTTTTGGAATCACAGTTTTTAGGCCAACAAATGTTGGAAGCATTCCAGCAGTAAAAGTGTTTGCTGTTGTGCATTTACTTCATGGGGAGCCACAGTCACAGTTACGTTTCTAAGCAAGGGTAATGTTTATTTGTACATGTAAAACATTTCAAGGGTGAATAAGCAATGGCAAAGTGTGAAGAGATCCTTAGCTGTCTGTCCTTCGAGGTGCAAAGAGGCTAAAGGGAAGAGGACCACAGGGCTGGCTTCTGGCTGGGCCAGCTCATCTTTTACTTGCCTTTAAATTTTTCCATTTGCTGCTGCAGAAGTTACTGATCATTCCAGCATCCAGGCTGCTGCAGCCAGAGTCACAGAGCACCTGCAAGGAGCTGGGCTGAATCTGCTCCTCAACAATGCTGGGATTATAAGGCTAAGCACTCTGGAATCGGAGACGGCAGAGGACATGGCCGAGGTGTACAAAACCAATGTGATCGGGCCCATGCTGGTGAGCCAGGTAAGGCCATCCTAGGGCCCCTTCTTCAAAGAAAAGGTAAGGGGGAAAACTGATAGGGAACTATTGGGAAGCCATCACCAGTATTCTGTAACAAGATTATTAGAGATTGCTGTTAGGAGATGACATACACAAAAGGGTGAATTCTGCCATTAAAAAAGGTTCATTGACAGGCTAAATGCGGAAAGCAGGCTACTATAGACCAGAAGATAAGAAATTTGCAAGGCCAGACTCTGATAAAAGCAGAAAGTAGGGGTTTATAGATCAGAAGATAGATATCTGCCAGACCACACCCTGATAAAAGTGGAAAACAGGATGCTATAAATTAGAAAATTATACATCTGCAATGTCACAATAAGAAGAGAAAGGAGATAACATCTTGGTCACGCTTGGCAACAGAAAGCATCTAGCTTTTACTGCAACATATAATCATATTTGGCAAAGAACATATGTACATATATGGAATTATCACAACAGGAAAATGGGGAGAGGGATATGATTTAATTAAAACAAAGGCAGGATAACCTGAGAAAGGCGGTACAGATTAGATTGTAAATCTGGGAGCCACTTAGGTGACTGACAGGGACTTTTCGTGATCGGGATAGGGAATTAAGGCTTGCATATGTTAATGATGCTATTGTATAAAAACTGTATGTAACCACAGAATCTTTTAACTCCTTACCTGGGTCTTTTGACTCAGGTTGAGCTTCCCTGTTGTGCAACAGACAGTAAAAGATTTTTTTTAAACATCTCCACTCTTGACTTAGCCTGATTTCTTTGTGGGGCACAGCTTTTGTACCCAACAGAAAATGTCATCTTTCACAGCCTATACCTTTTGATGGCTTGGTGCCAGTGCTCCCTGGTGATGGGAGTTACAGGTTGCATTGCTATCAAAGAGTGGTAGAGGATCTGCTTTGCATGCAGAAGATCTCAGGTTCAATCCCTGGCATCTTCTGCTGAAAGGTCCAGGTAGTAGGCAGTGGTGGTGGTGGAAAGTACCATCAAGTCGCAGCCAAATTATGGTGACCTTGTAGGGTTTTCAAGGCAGGAGGCAAACAGACGTTGTTTGCCATTGCCTGCCTCTGTGTAGAAATCCTGGACTTCCTTGGGGGCAAGGGCATAGCCAGAAAATTTTGGTTGGTGGGGTGTGGGGAAATCGGGGGGGGGGCACCTCTGCTGCGACCTCTAGCCCTCCTCTAGTCCTTTTGATTGGATAGACTCAATTCCAGGCCACTTTTCTGTGTTAGCTGGGGAGGGAGGGAATCTCTGACTCTCTCTCTTTTGCTTTTTGCAATTTTATTTTTTGCATTTTTAAAAGCCTATTTTGGGGGGGCTGGAAAAAGAAAAATGAGAGTGAAGCTTCCCTGACGGGGGCAGCACTCATCTGTGGGGGGCATTGCCCCCAAATATGCCTTGTGGCTAAAAGCCTGTTTGGTGGTCTCCCATCCAAGTACTAACTAGGACTGACCTTACTTAGCTTCCAAGATCTGATGGGAATTGGGCTAGCCTGGGCCATAGGTAACATGAAAGGTCTCTACCTGAGACCCTGGAGAGCTGCAGGGCATCTAAGGCAGCTGCTCCGGACCCAGGCTGGGGAGGCCCCAACTGCCCACAGCAGTGTTCCCTCTAAGCTGAGTTAGTGTGAGCTAGCTCACAGTTTTTTAGCCTCCAGCTCACACATTTTTGTCTCAGCTCAGGAAGGATGGCTCCAGAGCACACTAATTTATGCAGCAGCCAAATCGCTCGCTCACAACTTTAATGCCAGGAGCTCACAAAGTAGAATTTTTGCTCACAGGACTCCACAGCTTAGAAGGAACATTGGCCCACAGTCCTGCCTCTCTGACAGAAGGGGAAAAGAGGAGCAAGCAGGTTCTTGCTGTAACCTGTGCCCACCCCCTCTGGGACTTGGGTGGCAGCCAGCTCAGCAGTCCCCATGTGCACCCACTCACCTTTCACATGATATGGTGATCTCCAGATGACCAAGATCAGTTCCCCTGGAGAAAATGGCTGCTTTGGAGGGTGGACCCTATGGCATTATACCCTGCTGAGGTCCCTCCCCAAACCCTGCCCTCCCCTGGCTCCACCCCCCAAATCTCCAGGTATTTCCTGACCCAGAGCTGGTAACCTTACCTGGGAGGCGGGGGGGGGGCAGTGATTCTGGAACCCCATCCTGGAATTTTCCCCAGGGCCCCAGAATGACTGGGACCTCCCCTGGCTGCCCATCAGAATAGAATGATATGAATGGCCTGACTGGATAGAGGGCAGCAGTTTCTGTTTGATAGATCAGGTGCATGTACACTTGGGATTAAGTACCCAGCACAGAACTTGCAATACACGGTTAGTTGCGTGAACCCAGGGGGGAGCGAAACACGTAACTGGGATAATTCCAATAATAAGGGAAAGGAATGGGGGTACAAATGAACAAGTGGAAATTATTATTATTATTATTATTATTATTATTATTATAATATTCTGTGCATATCCATGCCAGTGAACAGGTGCCCAGTCCGCTCTATGTACCATGTCTCTGTGCTTGATTGATAGGGTTGCCAACTCTGGGTTGGGAAATACCTGGAGATTTGTGAGGTGGCACCTGGGGAGGGTGGGGTTTGAGGAGGGGAGTGGCCTCAGCAGGGTCTAATGCCACAGAGTTCGCCCTCCTGAGCAGCCATTTTCTCTAAGGGAACTGATCTCTGCAGTGTGGAGACCAATTTTAATAGCAGGAGATCTTCTGGTGCCACTTGGAGACTGGCAACCCTACAGATGCTGTCCCTTTCTCCAGGCGTTCCTGCCCTTGTTGAGGAAGGCATCTCAGGAAAGCCCCCAACCAGGGATGAGTTGTAGCAAAGCCGCCATCGTCAATGTGTCAAGCGGAGGTGGCTCCATCACAGATCTCCGTCTATGGCATTTGGGGCAGAATGTTAACTATCGTTGCAGCAAGGTATGCCCATATCCGTGGCGCGAGAGATGACGATCACTGGGTGACCTAAGCCAGACACTCTTTTTCAGAGTGCCTCACTGGAACATTGTGAGGATGCAATGAAAATGGGGGGGGGGGTGTGTGTGGACTAAGTACCCTGACCTGAGCAACTTGGTGGAAGTGAAGACTTACACAGATGTCCTTTGGACATGCTAATTTACCGTGGATCTGGCTGTATCAGTTGTTTCCCTCTTTCTTGCATGTTTTCTTTACAGGCGGCTGTAAATATGCTCACCCGGTGCCAGTCCCTGGGATATGCTGAAGATGAGATCCTGTGTGTTGCATTGAACCCCGGATGGGTGAAGACAGACATGGGAAGCATGACGGTAGGCGATTCCTCATGGAAGCTCATCCCCATGCTGAGTGTTGGGGGTTTTCAAGGTCCAGGAAATTGCCTGGGACCCCACCAACTGTCAGTAAACTGCCTTTTGTATTCTGGGTATGCTTTGTGTATCCTGCCTGGTGTATGATGGGGGGGGGGGACTAGCCAGCATTTCGCAGTTCTCATTCTCCAAGCGCTTTGCCGTTTGTTTTGACTTTGGAATGTTATGCTGCCTTTGTAGTTGATAAGACTGTGAGAACTGTTGCTGCGGCCGTTCCCAATCTGGCCGGTGTGGACCAAACGGCTGAAAGCTATCTCCCGCCAGAAAGACCAAGTTTCAATTATTGATCAATTCTTCCACACTCAGACTGGGTGGTGTAATGATTAGTGTCGGACTAGGATCTGGGAGAGCCAGGTTTGAATGCTCACTCTGCCAGGGAAGCTTGCTAGGTGGCTAATCACACATTCTGAGCCTAGCCTACCTACCTCACAGGTGTCTTGTGAGGATAAAATGGAGATGGGGAGAATGTTGTAAGCCACTTTGGGTGCCTGTGCCAATATGGAGAAAAGTGGGGTATAAATGAAATAAAAATATAAATAGGGTTGTAGTATAATGGAATGGTTAAAAAGGGCACTTACATAAGTGGGACAGGATTGTGGTCTCTGCTACAGCACTCTGTTGTATGTATTTTCTTGTGCTTTACAACACTGTCTTCTATTTTATACATCCATTCTCTGCATCCTACAGCATGTCATATCTTATACCATATTTTGTTTGCACTGTTTTCCAATTTTGTAATCCTAAAAGTTAAAGGTAAAGGTTCCCTTGCTCGAAAGCCAGTCGAATCCAACTCTAGGGTTGCGGTGCCCATCTCCGTTTCAAAGCCGAAGAGCCAGCGCTGTCCGAAGACGTTTCCGTGGTCATGTGGCCGGCATGACTAAACACCAAGGCGCACAGAACGCTGTTACCTTCCCACCGAAGTGGTACCTATTTATCTACTTGCAATTTCTTGCTTTCGAACTGCTAGGTTGGCAGGAGCTGGAACTAGAGAGGGGAGCTCACTCCGTCATGTGGCACACTCGGGTCTCGAACTGCTGAACTACCGACCTTCCACAGCCTGCAGTTCACTGTCTTAACCACTTGATCCACCGCAGCTCCTTTTTTGTAATCCTAGTCCTGCTCTTATGCTGTCTGATTGCATATTTAGTCCTCTGTCTCATGGAGAAAGTTGGGCTACAAATAAATAAATCCAAATGTATCTATGTATTTTGCACTTGGATGATATATTAACATTTTGGGATTTCAAAAACATTTTAAATATTCCCTTCATAAAAAAAAGAGAGCATTTCTTCCTAGATCAGAATAAAAAGTATCTAGTCCCACACATGGTCTACACTCCTAGACAGTTATATGTGTAGGGATTTTTTAAAAAAATTTCAACTCTGTGCTGGATTGTGGCTGGATTAGGAGCAGGACTGGGGTTGCCAAACTCCAGGTGGAGCCTTGAGATCTCTCAGAATTCCAGCTGATTTCCAGACAACACAGTTAAATTCCCCTGGGAAAAACCCACTGTTTTGTAGGGTGGACCTACAAACCCCACCGTCCCCAGGCTCTATCCCACCAAATCTCCAGGAATTTCTCAGACAAGAGCTGGCAACCCTTGGCTGTACTGATATTCCTAGGAAGTTCACAGTGTATTTATTTATTTAGCTAGTTTATTTCTTAGCCACCTCTTCAGAAAACTGCTTGAAGTGGCTAGGAAAGTCTGATGACTACCATTTTATGTGTGCATCAGGTGTTCAGAGGTATGCTGCTGCTGGACAAGGAGGATCCATGTGGCACTCTAAGACCCGCTAAAAAGGGTCCCCAATCCGCCAGTCTGGATCCAGCCAGTGGGGGGAACCCCACCCCTGAAGTGGCCAGATCGGGCCGACGTGCACGGCATGATGATGTAGCCCGGAAGTGATGTCATCACACCGGGCACGTTGCCGGGAAACAGTCTAGCAATCACCCTGAAACCATAGAGTTTTCAGGCTGGTTGCTAGAGCGTTGCCCAGCAATGTGCCGAGCATGATGATGTCACTTCCAGGCTATGTCATCGCGGCGCGCGCGATGACTCCCGGAGAGGGCCCTGGACTCCCTCGCTATTACTCCGGTAAGACTTGGCAACCCTGGCACCAGCTGACCTGACAACCCAGGCAATGGCATGGGGTAGAGTCAGTTGCCAGCTCTGGGTTGGGAAATACCTGGAGACTGGGAGGGGGGTGGAGCCTGGGAGGGCGGGTTTTAGGGAGGGGGACCTCAGCAGGGTACAATGCCACAGATTCCACCCTCCTGAGTAGCCATTTTCCCCAGGGAAACTGATCACTGTGGTCTGGAGACCAGTTGTAATAGCAGATCTCCAGTCTCCACTTGGAAGTTGGCAACCCTAGCTGGGGGCCCTGTGGGGCTTGCCCTCTGGTTTTCTAGGCCAAGGGCTGCCTAGTCAATGGGTGAACCTCCTGAGACTTGGATTTCTATAAAATATAGATCAGCTTATGAGTAATATTTGCCTTTGATATCTGAATTTGGTACATGAGTGTTGTTATCTACAGACTTGGTCAATCATTCTCATTTGACATTCTTGTGTTCACAGTGCCAGTTCTCCTTGAGTTGACATAACTTTTCCCCCTCTTCTCATTGGTAAAGGCCCCAACAACAGTGGACACAAGAGTGCGAGTGATTCTGAACACCCTCGGCCGTCTCTCTGAGAAAGACAATGGCGCTTTTTTGAACTGGGAGGGGACAGCCCTGCCTTGGTGAGGGCCAGACTGAATGGTGGCTGCCTTGCCGGAAGAATCTCTCACCAAGGGCCTCACTAATCACGCCTCTGTCCACAACGAGCATTCCACGATCTCCTGAAAATATTACCCCCTTCTTTTCCCTTTTGTAGGTGAAGCGAAAATTAGCCGTTCTTCATTTACTGTGTATTGTATTTCTAAGTTTTTAAGTCATTTGGAGTTTTCAAACAGAAATTGTCTACTAAATCCAGTCACAGGAATTAAAATGTCGTACACATTACTGTTTGTTGCTGCTGTTTATAAAGGAAAATGAAACCCAGACCCTCTCCAATGACCTTCTGCATGTAAAGCATCATCAAGTCACATCCCACTTATGGTGACTCCAGCAAAGGGCTCTCAAGGCAAGTGAGAAGCAGAGGTGGTTTGCCATTGCCTTCCTCTGCAGAGTCCTCCTTGGAGGTCTCCCATCCAAGGACTAAGCAGGGCCGACCCTGCTTAGCTTCCGAGATATGACATGACTAGGAAAAAGGCCCGTTGTGGAAATAAATACAATGACCTCTAGAAAGAGGCTCTGGGCGGGTGCCTCGGCCTTGGACACTTAGTGTCAATTTGCTGTGGCGACCTCAGCAGGGTATAATGACACTGAGTCCACCATTTTCTCCAGAGGAACTGATCTCTGCTACCTAAAGAACAGTTGTAATTTTGAGTGATCTCCAGCCCTCACCTGGAGATTGGCAACGATGGTTCTCCAGAAGGGAATAGTTGGTTTGAACGGTGGAGCCTATGGCTTTGTACCTCTCCGAGGTCCCACGCCTCCTGAAACCTCACCCTCTCCAGGTTCCATCCCCCACATCTCCAGGAATTTCCCACCTGGAGTTGGCAACCCTATCTCCTTCCCAGCCAATCATCAACCTACCTTTATTTCCTCCTCACTCTTCAGCTTTCCACCCCCCACACACCTGCAGCCTCTCCCGTGCTCTGAAGCCCTGACTGCTACGTCACATTGGCTGTCATACGGGGGCCACCTCAGCAGCATATAAGGATACAGAGCCCACCATTTTCTCCAGGGGAACTGATCTCTTCCGTCTGGAAAGCAGTTGTAATTCTGAGTGATCTCCAGCCCTCACCTGGAGATTGGACACATTTTACCTCAAAAGAGCAAACTGTTTAGAATGTTAGAGGCAAAAGCCAATCAAGTCGCATATGTGTGCTCTGAGGCAAAGGCCAATGAGGCTGCATATGCAAATAACCTCTGTGTTCTGACTGGCTATGGGGGGGAGAGGAACAGCAAAATGTTTAGAATGTTGGAGGCAGGACTCAGGCAAAGCAGCCAGTGGATAGGGAGACCCTCTGAATGACAGATCAGAGAGCGAACTGATTTTGGAGCGTGTGGAATGTTCTAGAGAAGTGCCACCACCATTCGGCTTTTATTTATAAGGGAGATTGGCCTAACCTGGGCCATTGAGGTTGGAGCTGATGCAAAAGTGCCTTGGCTTAACTGGCCAAATACATGCGGAGAGCCATCAAATTGGGGATGAGGCAAGTAAGTTTCAATGGCCTGGTTCCCATGCAAGAGATCACAGCATTCAGAGAAGGACTGGGGCTCACTGGGGAAGGAAAGTGATAGGTGCCATACCTAACTGAACCATACGGATAGTGGGATTTTTGTTACGCAGATCATGCAGGACCTGGAACTGGAGACAGAAAGATGGTTGAGGTGAAAGCAATTGGTCCAGTGACATGGGAAGAAACTTCTATTTCTTGTAGTCAGAACAGTCTGTCAATTAAAATATTTTTTGCACCATCAAACTTTTTGCACCATCAAACAGTGGCTCAAGGCAGTTCACAAATACAGATGTGACACTGCACAAGCATTGTAAGTACAAATGCAAATAAATACAGAAACACAGAAAAAGCAGCCCTAACTGCATCTTTAGTATGCACACTCAGCTCATATCATATCATAAATCACTGATTCTGTTGCCCTCAGCTTGTTAAACAAGAAGGCTTTATGTTGTCTGTGGAATTGTCTATGAAATCCTCCTTGGCTCTCCTGGGAGACTGTTCCAGAGAACTGCAAGGCTGGGAAGGAACATGCCCAAGAGGTGGCAGATTTTCAGAGATGGGACACTCAAGAGGAAGCTCACAGGCTCAAGCTGGCAGGATGATCATATGGAAGAGATTTATTTATTTATATTATTTATTTTTCATATTTGTATCCCGCCCTCCCCGAAGGCTCAGGGCGGCTCACAAGGGCAAGGTAAAAACCAAGCCATAAATAAAACATATGGTACATAATAAAAACATCCAACATTATTAAAAACAGTGGTGCTCAATCAATTACTAGTATCGTGAATCCAAGATGAAGCAACTCAGTTCAGATGGTACATCCCATGATATTATGCCTAAACGGAGACGACTTATCAGATCTTCTAAACATTTCCAGGTTGCTCCTCAGGGCCTCGTCAGTGCATCCTTTAAGGTACCGTGACGGTGATGGTATAGTGGGGCGGTGGCTCCTACTCAAAGGCCTGGCTGAAGAGCTCAGTCCTGCAGGCCCTGCGGAACTGGATAAGGTCCCGCAGGGCCTGGATCTCCCTCGGGAGCTCGTTCCACCAGGTAGGAGCCACCACTGAAAAAGCCCTGACCCTGGTCGCAGCTAGGTTAGCATCCTTGGGGCCCGGGATGACCAACAAATTTTGGGGCCCCGACCGTAGTGCTCTTGGGGGAACATGTGGGGAAAGGCAGTCCCTCAGGTAGGCTGGACCCTGGCCATATAGGGCTTTATAGGTAAGAACCAGCACTTTGAAGCGGATCCGGTACGCTATCAGCAGCCAGTGCAGCGCTTTAAGCACAGGCTGAATGTGGACCCTCCTAGAGAGACCCATCAACAGCCTGGCTGAAGCATTCTGCACTAGCTGCAGCTTCCGGATTTGCAACAAAGGCAGCCCCATGTAGAGAGTGTTGCAGTAGTCTAGCCTCGAGGTGACTGTCGCATGGATCACAGTGGCCAGGTCATCGCGGTCAAGATAGGGGACCAACTACGACAGTGGCTGCCACCTGAGCCTCCTATCCTCTCCGACATTGCCATTTGAGCTGCTTGCCTTTGCTGTGTGTATCGGTTCCTGGAAATCTTTTCATTCACAGTCCAAAGGTCGCTGAAAAATCTATACAAATCAGTGGTGTGCTGGCAGACGCTGTACCTCTCATTCCTCTACCTTACCTTTCCCCTCAATATGCACCAATCCCCACTTCGAAACTTGACAAGGCAGTGCTTTTGGGAAACCCACACCCATCTTTTTTTAAAAAATACAGTCTTGGTTATCTGAGCAATGCTGGCAGGCAGCCCAACGCAGAATCTGAGCGCACAATGGACTCGAGTGAGTTACACCATCCCTGGGTTGAGAAGCCAGAGGTTATAGTTAGCTGGGCTGCCGTTGGCTTTCCAAATCAGGTCCAGCCAGAGCAATGCTGAACGCAAGAAGCGTCCTGGTGACAGGATCCAACCGGGGCATTGGCCTGGAGCTGATCCGGCAGCTGCTGGGGAACAGCAAGCGGCCAGAATGGATCTTTGCAACCTGCCGGGACCCGGAAGGACCACATGCCCAGGTGAGCATTAAAACAAATGAATGGGATTGCAGTGTGAAGTACATCCTAAATATAAAAAAAATCTCTGTGATATGTTACTATGTGTGCTTGTATTTGCATTTTGTCTGTACTGTGCTTATGAAGTATTGCTCAAATGACTATGTATCTGTGCCTTTGGGACGCAGGGCTCAATGTTATGTGCGTTTGCTGCTATGTGTTTGAATGGCGGGCCTTGCACCTCATGCTACCCATGGATGGACATAGCTGAGATGCCTGCCACAAAGCAGATGCCTGCCCTGGAATTTTCCAATGTGCCCCTGGCCAGAGGAGGTCATCGCCATTGTGCACAAGGAGACATTTGGAGAAGCAACAGGCGTGACCCACTATTGATGGATTGTGGGAAAGCACCAACTCCCTCTCTGTTATCTGGTTTGGCATCGAAAAGACAACACTGGTTATGACTCTGGACCAGCAACATCCCAGCAATCAAAGGTTGTCAATGGAAACGGAGGTTCTCACCTCAACACATGGCCCCGCTTTGATGTAGGATAGAATATCCTCCTATTGCCCCCTGCCCCTTCATTAGGACGTCACCCCTTAGTGGACCTATAGCCATAGAATAGAGGATGGACCCCAGGATTTATGGCAGGTAAGGCCATGCCCAGAACAGAGCTGGTAAAAAGAGAAATGCGGCTTTGTTTCTATCTCTATCTCTCTCCAGCCTCTGCTTCTTCCCCTTAGCGTGCACTAAGGTGCTTCAGGTGACTCTCTAAGTTCCCCGGAGTCGCGACCAGGGAACGCACACGTGGCTTGGCTGGACCAGCCTTTGTGTGTTCAGAGTTCACCAGTTGATACGTTAGTTACCCTTCTTTCCTAAGAGGAGATTTCTTCTCAGCGGACCTCAGATAAGTATGCCCGCCTACCTGTGAAGTCATCCCCCTTATTTGATGCTTTTGTTATTTTTCATACTGATTGTTTCTATATTCTATTGTAATTAAGGAGCTTGTGCGAATCTTGTATGTATCTGTTTTTGTATGTCTGAAGAAACTGCTTTAGTAAAGGCAACATTTATTCTTAAATCTAGTGTGTTGTCTGACTTCCTTGGGAAAATAGCGAGCTTTCAGCACCAATCTAACCTCTGGATACACGGGTTTAGAACTCACGCACCGCCCGCCTCTGTAAACAGGGTTGATCCGGGCTCCCGGAACCGTCTTTGGACCAGTTCGGGTAACAGATTCATAGGCGACAGTACTTTATTTGGTAAAACTACATACAAATTTCACAAATTTCAGCATTGCTCTGGCTGGACCTGGTTTGGAAAGCCAACAGCAGCCCAGCTAACTATAACCTCTGGCTTCTCAACCCAGGGATGGTGTAACTCACTCGATATGGAAAAAACAACAACCGTTAAAATAATCTTCTATCACCATTTCCAAAAGGGCTCATCTTTGTGTTATTATAGAACAAGACTAGTTGTAAATTAGTTGTAAACTCATTTTGTGTTACAACTTTCTTCGGAAGTTTTCATTCTTCATTAATTGTCTTCCTCTTGTTGCTCTGGGGTTATCTTCCTATTGTCGTGATACAGTGTTTATATAAGGAGAAAGCCAGTCCCTTTGGATAAGCAAGTGCAAAACCTGCTGTTCTTTTGCCTTCAAAACGCTCATCAAAGGTACAAGCAACTGAGCCTTCATGAAGGAACTACCTCAAAAATACAGATAACAATATACTAATAAAGATTGTTATTGAACAGATATTGTGCATATGAATGACCATAAATAAACTGGAACTTCTTTTTCATTCTCAGAACTGTTAAACCTCACTGTTAAAGGGAACATATATTATTGAGACTCACCTACAGTTACAATTCAACTTTTATATAAGGAGCAAGCCAGTCCCTTTTCTTAAATAGGTACCTTCTATTCCATGGCTGGCACAACGCTCTCAAGAGATACAAGCAACTGAGTCTTCATGAAGGAAAATATTTCTCTAATTTTTTAATAAAGAAGACGCCAGTCATCTTTCTTGAGCAGGAGCAAAACCTTTTGTTTTATGGCTGGCACAGCAGGCTCTAAGAATACTAACAACCAATCCTTCTTAAGAGAATCTGATCCCCCTAATTCCATGTAGCTGGTTGAAACCCACTTCCTTAAAGGTACAGATAACTGATTTTAACAATGATCAAAGTTGCCAACTCACTTGTGTACTTTTTCAATACATTTCCAATAAATCTGTGATAATACATTATAGCAACATGGCAAATTGCATATAATCCTGAACTAGTAATAATAATTTGGAGAAACCAGCATGCATATATAGCTTCATTTTGTCTTTTTCTTTTGTACTGTCTAAATTAGAATCAACCCAGTGGTCATTATGCATCATGAGCACGTTACAAATCTCATTCTTTATCACAACATTATATAAAGATTTATTTTATAAACACAACATTTTATGGTGCCACATTCCCTAATTCAAGCAGAAAAACAAATAAATGGGTTTGCAGTGTGAAGTACATCCTAAATACAAAAAACAATAACTGTGATATAGAGGTGACCATAGTTCCCTCTAAGCTGAGTCGGTGTGAGCTAGCTCACAGATTTTGAGCCTCCGGCTCACACATTTTTGTCTTAGCTCAGGAAGGAGGGCTCCAGAGCAAACTGATTTCTGCAGCAGCCAAATCGCTCGCTCACAACTTTAATGCTAGGAGCTCACAAAGTAGAATTTTTGCTCACAAGACTCCACAGCTTAGAGGGAACATTGGAGGTGACTGTACTTTATTTGGTAAGACTACATGCAAATCTCAGTTATCATTAAGATGGAAAAAACTAAAAACAACAATAACCACCGTTAAAATAATCTTATATCCCCATTTCCAAAAGGGCTCATCTTTGTGTTATTATAGAACAAGACTAGTTGTAAAATTATTAATAATAATAATAATAATAATAATAAATATTATAATAAATTATAATAATAAAGATGGGTAACTAGTTGCACACATTTTGGCTGAGGCTCTGGAGGCTTTGGCTGGTTGGTTACAACAGAACCGGCTGAAATTGAGTCCATCGGAGACAGAGGTCATATATCTGGGTTGGTTTTATTATCAATTACTATTTATTTTGCTTGTTTTTATTTAACGCACTATTTATTATTTAAGTCGAGTCACAGCCAACTTATGGCAACCTATTAGGGTTTTGAAGTCAAGAGACGTTCAGAGGTTGTTTGCCATTGTCTGTCTCTGCCTAGTGACCCTGGACTTCCTTGCTGGTCTCCCATCCAAATACTAAACCGGGCTGACCCTGCTTAGCTTCCAAGATCTGACAAGACTGGGACGTTTTCCGCAGTGTCAAGTTTCCCCCTGTCTGCTTTTCTATTAATCTGTGACTTTTTCTGATTTCCACAGATGATCTCTCCCTCCCCGGTGCAAAAACGCAGTTTGCCCCGGAGGGATAGATCATCTGCTGAAACCGGGGAAAGCCGCAGATGAATCGAAAAGCAGGCAGGGGGAAAGTTGACACTGCAGAAAACCTCTGGGCTAGCCTGACCATCCAGGTCAGGGCCTGACTCCCTTTCCCATATCAAACAAACCAGGATACTGGTTGTTACATCATAAATCTCTGGCTTTTGTCTCTTTCAGGAGCTGAAGGGTTTGGCTGGAAAGCATCGTGAAGTGAAGATCATCCCCCTCGGTATGTGCCTCTGCCCCCCTCCACCAATCCTCTCTTTTTTATTCATGCAGCAAGGGTTGAGCTTCAGAGTCATTCCGGACCAGCTGTTTCCGGAACAGTACAGTTTCCTGTTGCTCAGGCACTCCTTTTTTTCCAAAATTAACTTCCAGCAGAATTAAAATGGTGATGTCACGTTATAGCTAGTATTCCACTATACCTCACAGAATATCCAATAGTTCCCTTCCCCATGGAAGTAAAGTCTGTTCGGCAAAGATTCTGCTTTTTCTCTGTAATCTTCATATATTCTAACAGCAACAGTGTGGCCCCATCTGCGGATATCTAAATCTGTAGATCAGGGCCACACAGAAATATCTGAAACTTTAAAAAATTGGGGGGTTAATCCCACCCCCAAACAAAAGCGTTCTCTGTAGAAGTTCAGACAACACTCTTACCTCTGCCCTCTCTGTGGGTGGGCCTGGTGGGATGGCAGAAGGAAACCCAGCCTGGAGGAAACCCCTTCAGGCCCTCCAGGAGTTGTGCCAACTTACACTGAGAGTGGTGGTAAAGGGGGGAAAACCTCAGCAGGCCCTTTGGGAACCATACCCACCTCACTGCTGGGGGTGGTGGTAGACAGCAATGGGGGGGATGAAAGAAGCTGCATCAGGCCCTGCAGTGGCAGCAATGGGGAGGTGGCCAGGGTCAAATAAGGGGGAGGAGATTCACCCTTGCAAGTACCACGGGTCCCCACTTGTATATTCTAATAGCCAAGTCAGCCACATCTGAGGATACTTAAATCCGATGACTGGAAATGTGAAAGGACAAGATACCGTAGATCTTTCTACAAACCTGAAAAACATCCCAGGTTTGCAGGAAAATCTGAAAAAAATACATTGTGGGTTAAAAAAGCCAAAAATGATACAGGGAGCACCTACAGATTTAAGAAACAGAAGCCCTCAGCAGCCATTGTTTGGCAACCACATCATCCTATGCTTCGTTTCTGTCCGTAAAAGGCAGACGGAGAGGACAGGGCTTTGAGGGAGGACTTATTGGGACCAGGCATGGTGGCAACCACCGAGGGACTTGATACCACATGACTGCATGACTCACCTTGCTGCTTGCTACTGTTCAACAGCAGCCACCCTATAAAAAACAGTATGGTGTACCTGTTAGAGCTTCAGAATAGGGTCTGGGAGACCGAGGTTCAAATCTCCAGTCTGCCATGAAAGGTCACAGGGAAAGGGGAAATAATGTGGGGAGAGGGATACAGGGGAAAGTGATCCAAGGTAGAAGCTGCTGGAGGGGGACAAATAAAGGTAGGCTGGGTGGGAAGGAGAGAAGGAAGGAAGCAGGAAAAAGGGAGAGGCTATGGGGGCTTTCAGGGAAAGGAAAGAAGAAATAGTAGGGGAGGGGATGCCCCCTACAAGTCCTTGTGGGTTCCCACTTGTTTTATTTATAATTCTTCATCTATGTTTTTTTATGCCTAATTTGGTACTTTCTTTTCACTGACAGTGGTTGCTACATTCCTGGGCTGATCCTTAATTATCAGTTTTTCCAGTTCCCCAGTGATTAATTACTGCTTTTCAGATTTGCTCTTTTACAAACCCTCTCTGCTTAATTAGTTGCTTCCTTTTAATTTGGGGTAACCACCACATTGCTGAATTGATCCTTTTTTATCAGCCCTTGGGGTGGGAATAATTTTTGCTTTCCACTTTATATCCAGAGCAACTGTTCATTTAAATTTTTTACATGTTTTATTACTGTAGAATTTTGTAATTAATTATTTTGTCTGGCTGTAAAGATAAAAACAGTAATTAATCCCTCCAGACACCAAGTATTCATAATAACAGATCAATTCAGTGATGCCACAGCTAGAATATATCTATAGGAATTAAAGGGGGAAATCGTAAAGGAGTGATGGGCCTGAAAAACCTCAATAACATTTTTTACCATTCTATATTTGACAGGCCAACTCTGCAATTATTATTTCTTTTTAAAACTAGCCCCAAACTGGGTTGTTTCACAGACGCAGGCAGCAGCAAACCACCTCTAAATATCTCTTACCTTCAAAACCTTTGTTAAATGAGGCATGAATTGTGATTACACAAAAGTCACGGACACCGAGTTGAGTTTTTGATGCAGTTTCTGGCAAAAAGGCAACACAATATATTTTTTCTGCTCAGCTGTGTGATCCATTTATTGTTCAACCCTGCAATGACACCTTGTGGAATTGTTTCTACTTCCTCATGCAGAAAATTAAGCTTCTCAAAACGATTTTTAAAAGTAGAAGGGAGTAGTTGTGCACCTCATACAAATCAGTAATGTGGCTGGGGCAACACCATGTTACTGCTGAAGCAAGGATAACTCAGTGCTCTGTGAAATGGCTATAATACTGTTTAGAAACACTTTGAAGAATGACCATGAAGAAAGGCCATTGGTCTTCTTGAGTCTTCCTCCCTCCCTCACCCCTGGACACTTCATTGATGAGTCTCTGAAGCCAATGATGGGAAAAGCTAAGGAATCGTTCTGCTGAATTGGTAGGAGATGTGAATAATGCATAAGTGCAACCAACTTATGGCAACATGGCAAGCGAGAAGCAGAGGTGGTTTGCCATTGCCTTCCTCTGCAGAGTCATCCTTGATGGTCTCTCATCCAAGTAGTGAATCAGCCTAAGCTTCCAAGATCTGACAAAATGGGGCTACCATGCCCCCTCCCCTCCAAACTATAGATACAGTAAGATAAAAGGAGGCTGGGGAAAACATACAAAGGTCCCGGTCACACAGGCCGTAAAATGGGGGGGGAGCGTGGCAGTTTGGCCCGGAGCAAAATAACGCACGGCCACCCGATCACAGGTCCTGTCGAGGGCCCGTGGGTAGGGACGAGGTGGCGATCACACGAAGATCCTGCAGCGTGGCAAAGAAGCGGCGCGGCGCGATCTCACCAACGGCATGTGCGATTCTGCGGAGCAATGGAACTTTCACTTTCCTCTTCGTGCGCATGCGCCGTTGGGTGTTTGTGCACATCCTGTGGAGACTTGGGGAAAAAACCTGTTTGTGACGGGACAAGGGCGAGTGCCGGATGCCACGGACTACCACCGGAAATGCGATCAGACACCAGCCCTTGCCCCACAGTTTCTGGAAACTAGTAACTCGGAGGTACTAGTTTTTAACTCCGCATCTTCGTCGGGAAGCCTCGGGTTCGCCATGGGAGCTCTACGCTTCCCAGATGTTGCGGTGTGATTGCGCACGGAAAATCCGCCTATCATCCGTCTCAGTAGCGTGGCTAATGCTCCATGTGACCACAGCCAAATTACTTCTATGCTGTTATGTTGCAGCTGACTTGTGGTGATCCTGTATGGTTCTTCAAGGCAAGAGATGCTCAGACGTGGTTTGCCATTGCCTTGTATAATAAGTCTGTACCTATAAATGGAAGATACCCTCCCAGTGCATCCATTTATATTATTAAAAACATCAGTTTTCTTGCTTGGGTGACAGAATTGACTTGTTTATTTTGAGATCTGAAAGCTGTAATATGTCCTACAGGGTTTTTTTACTATAAATGGGCAGGTTAGATAAGCATATGGAGCAGAGGTCCATCAGTGGCTATTAGCCACAAGGTATAGATAGGGGCTCTGGGGCAAGTGATGTCCTGTCTTCTTGGTGCTTGGGGGGGTGTCAACAGTGGGAGAGCTCCTAGTGTCCTGGCCCCACTGGTGGACCTCCTGATGGCACCTGGTATTTCTGGCCACTGTGTGATACAGAGTGTTGGACTGGATGGGCCTTTGACCTGATCCAACATTGGCATCTGAATGTTAAAATATATTTTTTAGATGAAGCAGGAGGGTGCACATTAAAGACATGATGTCAGTTCCAGGAACACTTTTTTGTTGGTTTTATTTGTGTGTGTGTGCACGCACACACGCTTGCATGCCTGGAAGTCATGGCGACCTCCAGCAACCCCTAATGGGGTTTGGATGTTTTCAGAGAGGCGGCTTGATAGCGGTCCTCTGTGTCCCAAGCCCTGGTATCCCTTGGAGGTCTCCCTTCCAATTACTGGCCAGGGTCAGCCCTGCTTAGCTTCCAAGATCTGACGAGAGCAGGCTTTCCCGAGCTATCCAAGTCAGGGCGTTCCAGGGCCACATTGACTCACCTTGGTCTACTCCTTCCAGACAAGGGAGAAGCCTAGCTGAGGCACTTAAACTCGTTATGGCTTCAGAGAGTCGTTTCACTTTCCTTCAACCCATTGAGGCATAAGCAGGCTTTTACTAACTAGCCACTAGGTTGTAGCGTCTCTCACGCACAGGAGTCCACCCACCCCAGCCTGACCTATCCCAAGAGTCAGACTAAATGGCACAAGGTCTCCTCACTGCCAGAGACAGGCCCAGAGGTCATTTCGGGGGGGATCGCGGGGGATCGCAGTTCCCCCGGGTGAGGTATGGGGGGTGGGGCACATGATGAAGCCCCGCCCCCTGCTTCTGGCCGCGTGTGGCCTTATGACACACTTCTGGTGATGTCAGGGGGTGTGGCCTTATGACACACGTCCGGTGATGTCAGGGGTGTGGCATATGCTAATGAGTTATGCTAATGAGTTCCCCTAGCTCTTTTTCTACGAAATGACCCTGGACAGGCCTAACAATCGGGTGCCCTCTTCTCTCTCAGAGGCAGAGCCAAACCACTCTGCCACACTACCAAGCAGAGCTGCCCTTCCCTCTGTCTGCTCCTTTTCCGAGCCAGACCTGACCTCTCCCTGTTCTCTCTCTGAGGCAGTCCCAGGCTGACCTACCTCCTCCTGCGGTTCCCTCCAGCATCACACCTCCCTTCTGAAAGGTGATTGGATGCTGGAGCAGGCACCCATTGACTCAGCCGAGTGGCTGTTTTTTCCCTTCAGGGGCAGGACAGCCACTTGCCCATCACAGTGACTCATTTCCGGGGGAGGGAAGGAAATGCCTATGGAACATGCACCATCTTCAGGGCTGCATTTAAAACAGGGTGAAAAGAAGCCAATGAGGGTCTATGGGTGTCTCTCCTAAAGCCTGAGGAGAAAGGAGATAAGGAGGAGAAAGGAGATAAGGAAGACCTGGGTGACAGAACCCTGTTTCATTCTCCCTTCCAAGGATAAGGGAGTATGTGGGGAGTGGGGGCACCCCGTGGGAAGGAATGGGTGGGGCACACAACAGTTTATTGGAACAAAACAGAGGTCCAGTGGTACCTTAAGACTATGTATTCCAGCATGATTCTTTTTGTGTTGGAGTTCACTTCCTCAGATGCAATGGAAAAAAGAAAATAATTTCCCTCATTTTGATGTAGCAAATTACCGAAGGGGAGAGGGAAAAGGGAGGAGATGAGCAAAGAGAGGCCTGGTAATTCAGGCGTGGTTTTCTAGGTTAAAGACCAGTAGTTTTCAGTAAAGACAAGAATGTGAACCAAGTCCCCAAAATCCTAGTCCATCACTGACCACTACACTACTTCGACTGCAGCACACAGACTCTCAGGGACAGATACTGGCTGGGATGTTTCATCTTTAATGACCTTTCAAACCTTCTGTTTGCTGCTACAGAGGTTACAAATCCATCCAGCATCCAAACCGCCGCCACTGAAGTAACTGAAAAGCTGCAAGGAGCCGGGCTGAATCTCCTGATCAACAATGCTGCGATTATAAGGCCAAGCACTCTCGAATCGGAGACAGCAGAGGACATGTTTGAGGTTTACAAAAACAACACAATAGGGCCCATGCTGGTGACCCAGGTAAGGACAGCAATGTCTTGCATTTCACAGCCCTCAACACCTGCAGTTCGGTGGCTTGATCACAAGCGCTGCCCTTTGTTTTATAGTCTTCTGCCCAACAGCTAGCTGACAAACAGAAATTAAAGTAGTGTGCAGGAGAAAAGAGCACATGTCCGGTAGCACCTTAATGACTCACAAAATTTTTGGCAGGGTATGAGCTTTCGTGAGTCATCGCTCACTTCTTCAGTAGTGTTCAGCTTTTCGTTTTTGGATGGTGACATGAGTTACATCTATTGAAACAAGACTGCAAGTATCTCACTTTGGAGACTTTTTTAAAAAATGAAACCTGCGATTTCAGAGGAGCTAGCAGATTGTGGCAATACATGGTTACAACATTATGCTATAGCAATCTAGCAATTACTGGGGGGTTTTAAGCCTGAGAAAAAGCACTTCAGTGGCAGGGGTGGTAGTGCTCGGGAAATGGCTGCTGACACAGAAAACTGCAGCCATACTTTCCATGGGGATGTTCCATTGCCGGTGAGAACGCCTCTGCACTCACAGTGGTCGTGACAGGGAGAATCTTGGCCCTGTGGATGCAGCCCAAGAACGGAGGGGATCAGATTTCTGTTGTAGGCAATAGAAATGTACTACAGCACGATCTAAATCAGAAGTCCCCTGTAGTGTATTCCAAAAAGGGTTACGGAATCGTCTCATTGACTCTCCATGTTAAAGCTTCGAGCCAGAGGAAGGTTCCTCCGAGCTAACAGCCTATTGGTTGCTCCACAACCATGGCCTATCAGAACTATGCCTATTCCCTGCGAGAGAAGAACTCTCATTGGTTGTTATCTACATAACCTCATTGGTTGTTTATTGTAAATAGGCGTGGCTACATTAGCCTGGGAGTGTTTAAAAGGAGCCTAGCTCCCGTTTGTTGTTCTGTTCTGGTTATGACTTATTTAAGCACTTGTTCGTATCTACAATAAAGCTGATTACTATTGCTGAAATCACTCTCCTGCAATTTGTTAGTGGCGATCTAACATCCCCAACCTTTTGAATCTGCAGATGCCTCTGAAATTCTGAAAGAACATGGTGGGCAGAACCACATGATGTCTGCTGCGGGAGGTGGAGCCAAACACAACATGCCAGGGAGTGAGGTTAATGCATGACTCGTATAGTATGATTTGAGTCCAGTAGCACTTTGAGGCCCACAAGACTTTCAGGGTATGAGCTTTTGAGAGTCAAAGTTCCCTTGGGGAGCCTGTTGGTCTCCCCGGTGCTCCTGGACTTTAAGCTGGCTGTTGTACTGCAGACCAACACGGCTTCCCCTCTGAAACTACTGAATGCTATGGCAATTCTTCAACAATTAAGACAGGAGCTCTATTCAACACAGGGTGCCTTTTAATCTGCACAGTGAATCAGACCTCCAGTAGCCAACCAGAAGCCTTGCTGGGCAAATGCCCCTCCCCCAGCTTCTCAAAAACACTTGGCAGCAGGGCTCTACTGGTAGCAGGAGCTCCTTTGCGTATTAGGCCACACCCCCTAGTGTAGCCAATCCTCCAAGAGCTTACAGTAGCCCCAGTAAGCAGAGCTCTGTAAGCTCTTGGAGGATTGGCTTCACTAGGGGTGTGTGGCCTAATATGCAAAGGAGCTCCTGCTACCAGTAGAGCCCCGCTGGCAGGCACCAGGAAATATGCTGGCACCCACTGTGGTGCCCATGGGCACCATGTTGGTGACCCCCTGATTTAAAGCATGACAACTGATGTCAATCAGGACATTAACTAACATTGACAGCTTGCGCTAGAATGGAAAGACGTGAGAAAAGTTGGTCTCCTGTACTGCAATAGAGATGGAAAGGGAAATAGATAGTCTGTTTACAGTACGTATCTATCGTATACAGAGGTCATTTCGGGGGGGAACGTGGGGGAACGCAGGGGGCGGGGCACAAGATGAAGCCCCGCCCCCTGCTTCCGGCCGCCCCGCTTCCAGCCCTCATTCAGCCAGGAGGAGGCAGGAGAAGAGAGAGGGTAAGTTGCTTCCTCCCCACCTCTCCCCACCCCTACCTGCCTGGGGCCAGGGAGGGCCTTGGCGGGGCTTCCTCGCACTCCTGCTGGCCTTGCAGGTCCACCGCCGGGCCCCTGATGTCAGGGGGTGTGGCATATGCTAATGAGTTATGCTAATGAGTTCCCCTAGCTCTTTTTCTACGAAATGACCCCTGATCGTATATATATTATACTGGTCTGCAAACCTGTATGCATTTCTATATATTTTGCAATTTAAAAAGCAGAGAAACAACTAAATCAGGAAGGGAAACAAACAAAACAAACTGAAATATGCCCATGTTCTGTCTGCATCCCTACTGGGGAAGAGCTGTCTGGGCCTCCTCGCCAATCAGCTGTGTTCCTGTCTCTCTCCTTCTCCAGACATTCCTGCCCTTGCTGAGGAAGGCGTCTCAAGAAAGCCCCCAGAAAGGGATGAGTTGTAGCAAAGCTGCCATTGTCAACGTGTCCAGTGAAGGAGGCTCCATCGCTAATGTCTACGCATGGGATCTTGGGCATTTCATTAATTACCGCTGTAGTAAGGTAGGCCCATAACGGCAGCAATGGCCCGGTATATAAGTACAAGAAGAGAGTAGAAGCCATGAAAAGCCGTGTTCAGAGCCAGCCACAGCTCAAATAAATAAAATCTATGCCCAGGGAGAACATGAAAGAACGTTACTTAGATCCTTAGGAAATACAGTTGCCAGCAACTGGGGCTGGGAGGATCAAGGGGCAGAGACTTATGCGTCTGGCATCATGCTGACCCCATTGTAGTATGAATGGGAATATAAAGATTTTTATGGTCCCTGCCACACGGCAGGGGGAAAAGCGCCCAGAGCGCGGCTTTTAAAAGCCGCACCGAATTAGAGACGCCGCGGCGGGATCCCATGGATCCCCTGATGCCGGGGAGAAAGAGACGGTGGGAAGGGGAGGCTGGTGAACTGCACATGCTCACACAGTTCGGCCAGGAGCCGGGGATGCGTAGTTCGGCCAGGAGCCGGGGATGCACCGGCACAAGGACGTGCCGGCGATCCCACAGCCGGGCTTGAGGCGCTCTTCTCTGAAGAACCACCTAGATAGGTGGTTCTTTTTTGGTGTGGGGTTTTGGGTGGGAGGGACGGATCGGGGACGGACAGGCAACGATTCCCAGATGTTGCCGTGGAATCACGCCCGTTTGCTCCGCCCCCGAACCATCCCTCTCCCGGCCCAAATCCACTCGTGTGACCGAGGCCAATATATAGGTTTTTTTCTTCTTGATTGTTCATATTCATATTTCTCTGGTTTTTATAGATTTATTCTTTAAGTAATATTTTATTAGGATGTTAGAAAGGCCTGTTATATAGAAGGCTTTCCTCTTGTAGGTCTGATATTGTTAGCAGACAACATAATAGGTACAAAGTTCAATGATTCTGTAGTTCTTAGGGCAAGCCTTTCAATGTCTGGGTCAGATAAGATTTTAGTCTCATATGTAGAATCGTTGCCCATTATCATTTAGGTTAGGTTAAGTAAACACTTAGTTTGACGTAGATATATGTTTCTTTATATCTGGCCAATCAGAGGATTATTACTCAAATTACCACTGTCTTTTGTAACCAATTATGCTGTCTGAATATTGTTTTCTCGATGATGTCAGTCCATGTATAAAATATCGTGTATTTCCTGAATATGTTCAGAATATGTTCAAGGAGAAGATGAAGAAGAAAAAGAAGAAAGTTGTCAATTTTGGACGGACTATTTGGTCTAATTGTTTTTCTGTTAACTGAAGCATATTTCCTGAATATGCTGAGAAGAAAGTAGTCAATTTTGGATGGAGTATTTGGTCCAATTTTTTTTTTGTTAATTGAAATAAAACATAGATCTTCCTCCTCATTTGACTTCATTTTTGACATGGAATCTAATATGTACAACACCATTATGTCACTTCTGGAGTGGCATGAAGTGGCATCATCATGCTATGGCAACACTGCAGCATTCCCCCAGAACTCTATTGTTTAACCTGGTGTCCCTATCAAGAAACCTTAATATATCTAAAACCTCAAATCAAACAGTATTTTCTGGATCAGTGATTCTCATTCAGTGGCTCGGAAGCCACCTGTGGCTCTCTGACATTCCACATGTGGTTCCTTTGACTACTGCTCCCCAATGTGACAGCTACCCGTGTTTCAGGGAAGTGTGCAAGGCCCTTGCCTGATGGGGGGAGGTGGTTGGCAGGTGGTTTCCACCTTGAAACAGCCAATGCTGTAGGAATGGATAACCAGTGAGCCTAGTTGGGATGTAAGCCACCTGGCAAGGATGGAAGTAAATGTGGCTCTTTTGGCTGATGGTCATGGCGAATGAGACTCTCCTTGAGCTACAGAGTGACCACCATCTACAAAACATATCTTTGACTTGCTGTCGTTCCATGGAACTGAATGCTTCTTTCTCCTTGCTTTTGGCATAGGCTGCTCTGAACATGCTCACTCGGTGCCAGTCGCTGGGATATGCAGAAGATGAGATCCTGTGCGTTGCATTGCACCCTGGATGGGTGCAAACGAACATGGGAGGACCAGAGGTAGGTGATTCCTGGGGTGAATTTCATCATCGCTCATGGACAATCCCAGATCAACTTCAGTATTCAGTGTCTACACCTAAATAAGGCTCCAGTTGTTTATTAACTTTTTATATTTCGAAGATATTTCAGGCATCCTCACTAAAACTAAGAACTCCCTCCTTGGATCAGACTACACATGATCTCTTGTCCCACACTCGAGCCAAAATCCAACGTAGTGTCAGAGGTGCTTCCATTTTTTCCTGAACTCTGTGCTGGATTGTGACTGGAATTTCAGCAGTTGCCAACTCTGGATTTGGAAATTCTTGGAGATCTGGGGGTGGATCCTGGGGAAGGCAGGGTTTGGGGAGGGGAGGTGTAGACTTTGAGGGTTCAATAACGACACAACACAACAGATTTCTTGAAGCTTACTGACCAGGCTCTCTGTTAGCTCTCTCTCTCTCTGTACCAAAACTGTTTTCTGACAGGCTGTCAGCAGTGCTTTATTCAGAGCAGGCTCACACACATTTCTCCCCCCTTTCCTGTCCAGTGAAGATGTTACAAACAGTAAAAAGACTCTAAGCTAGAAATCACAGTGTGTTTCACAGAATGTTCTTTCTCATAGCTTATATTATCTTGCTCGAATATTGCAAAGTTTGTGCTCTCAGTAATTCAGCAGACTCATGCAGAATCAATCAGAAGACCTTGTGCATTTGCCAATCTCCCGGTGAGAACATGAGAACTCCCGGGCTTGCCTCACGGGAGTCTTTCATTCTCACAGGGAGGGACCTCAGCCGGGTGCAATGCAAAGGAGTCCTCCCTCCAAAGCAGCCGTTTTCTCCTGGGGAACTAATCTCCGGCATCTTGAAAGGAGCTGTAATTATGGGAGGTCTCCAGGCCCCACCTGGAGGTTGGCAACCCTAGCTCAGGATTGTCCTGTTAAATTTCTTACCAACATTCACTCACCCGATGGGAGGCCCTTTTTCCTTTTTACTGTATTTACTCGCTTACTTTCACTGGACGGTTGGTCCCCCTTACTAATTTATCATTCTTTTATGCACAGCGCAAGTCTTTATGTACTCTCTCTTTTCAAACGGGCAGGCCCCCTTGGCAGCAGATGCAAGCGCGGGAGCCATCCTGAACACCCTTGGCCATCTTTCTGAGAAAGACAACAGCACTTTTGTGAACTGGGAGGGGGCAGGCGTGCCTTGGTGACAAGACAGGGCAAGAAAAAATGCCAGACTTCCTTTACTTCCTACAGGAGAGGAATGTGGCCGCAGGAGGCAAGGTGCTTTACCTATTCCTTCATCTTTTCCTATCATGTTCTTGTAATTTAAAACTAATGATTGCCACTCTGTTTAACAGCACTATCTATTAAAAGGTTGGACTTAGTCCTTGCATTTCTACTGAGTTGGACTCCTGGCCTGATTTACAACAATAGTGCAAAGATAAAAACCTCACAGATGTTGTACATAATATACAATGAAGGCTTTTCTGCCCGGTTTATTCATTCTGCTGTGAAGTTTATGAAATTATGCATTGAACTGGAAAGAGTTTATTATGAAAAGGTCTCGTGATGTTTGGATTCAGAACTGAGACTGTTGTTTGATAAAGAGAGTTCGAAACGAACGATTAGCTCTGGGGAAGTTCGTCTTTCTTCAATGACTGTCTGTTGACGTCCTTCTATGAAAAGAATAAACACCATGAAGTGACTATATATTATGTACAACATCTGTGAGGTTTTTATCTTTGCACTGTTGCAGTAATTCTTTTGTATCCTGATATTGTCATACTGCTGCCCCTTGTTTTTTGCTGATTTACAACAAATCAGTTTTTTTTATTGACAAAAGGCAGGTTGGTCATGGAAAAGGCACTAGCGGCTGAAATATGTTTTTACAAGCTGTCATGGGATAGATTGTTCCAAGGAGACTTGGCTATTTTATCTTTAACTATGCTGCGCACACGGATTTTGTTGCAACTGTACTTGTAAGTATGTTCAAGACAATTAAAAAATAATTAATTATTCAACCTGCTAGAAGAAGTAAAAGCCCATAACCCTTTAAATATTATGACATTTGTTATGGTATGAGTTTTGGGACATAAGACATCTTTAGAAATAGTGAATGCCGTAGTTCTTGGGTCTTGCGTACTCATTTGTTAGCTGTGAATAGAGACTAGATGCAGCAGGAAAGCACATGTTTGCACGAATCGCTGGCATTTCCAGTGAAAACAGATCTTAGGTACCAGATGTTGGGAAAAATCTTATTTCTGTTCTGCTGCCAATATAAGTAAACAATAGTGTGTGAGAGAGATCACTGGTTTGTCGTGTTATAAGGGTTGCATTGCCAACTCCAGCTTGGGATATTCCTGGAGATTTGGGGGTGGTGCTTGGAGAAGAGCAGTGTTTGGGGAGGGGAGGTGGCTCAGTGGGGAGGTAATGTCACTCTAGGATTAATGCTTCTCCTAAACTCCATGGTATACCATACAGCCCACCCTCTGAAGCTGCCATTTCCTCCAGGGGAACATCTTTCTGTAGCCTGGAGATCAGTTGTAATTCCTGGAGACCTCCACCCCCCACCTTGAGGTTGGCAACCCTAAGCATCATCTGTTCACATGTTCAGTTTTGACTGGATTTTGCCCATTTTCTTTGTTGCTATAAAATAGATTATACCATAAATAGATTCAAACAAAATCTTACTGCAAGGCTGGGGAGTCACAGCATGAATTTACCTGGAGGATCTCCCTTCCTGCTTCCACTGGTGTATCTTAGCCCAAGCTCCAGTTTTACAAATCTCAGTGTTTATAATGAAGATGGAGCTGCGGTGGCTCAAGTGGTTAAGACGCTGAACTGCAGGCTATGGAAGGTCGGTAGTTCAGCAGTTCAAGACCCGAGTGTACCGCATGACGGAGTGAGCTCCCGTCTCTAGTTCCAGCTCCTGCCAACCTAGCAGTTTGAAATCAAGAAATTGCAAGTAGATAAATAGGTACCACTTCAGTGGGAAGGTAACAGTGTTCCGTGCGTCTCGGTGTTTAGTCACGCCGGCCACATGACCACAGAAACGTCTTCAGACAGTGCTGGCTCTTCGGCTTTGAAACGGAGATGAGCACCGCAACCCTAGAGTCGGATTCGACTGGCTTTCGAGCAAGGGAACCTTTACCTTTACTATACTGAAGATACATAAATACAGAGGAGTTATTTCTTGCCTGCCTTTCTGTGCTCACATGCAAGAAAGGGGAAGCAGCCAAAGGTGAGACGTACCTCCCCCTCGTGCTGTTTCCATGCAGGAAAATGTCTTGGGTGGGAAAGCAGGAGCCCGTCCTTCCCCAGCAGCAGCATTCTGAGCCTATTTGGACTATCCTCTATCTAATCATTCTCCACATCTGTCGATGGCTGAGGGCAAGCCAACTTAGCTGGAGAGAGAAGAACCTCACAAAGGCTCAATGAGAGCACATGCCAACTTTTGGATATGTCTGTTTTCAGCTGTGGCTCTTGTGCCAGCATCTTGCAGTGGACAGCTGGGATAGATTCAGTATTTCTGAGAACTCAATATGAAGCTGCTGCAGGCAGCAGCTGGAAAAGCTCTCTAATGGCTGCCATTCTCCCAGATGAAGAGTTAAGAGTCCGCACACTTAACCACTACACCAAACTGGCTTGTAAAACTTGTAAAAGCAGGAGATCTCCAGGCCCCACCTGTAGGCTAGCAACCCTAGCAGCTCCTTGTATTTTGGGTGAGATGGGATTTGACCTCTGCTCTGAGAGCCAGTTTGGTGTAGTGGTTAACTGCGCAGACTCTAATCTGGGATAATCGGGTTTGATTCCCCACTCCCCCACTTGCACCTGCTGGATGACCTTGGGCAAGCCATAGTTCTGGCACAGCTGTTCTTGAAAAAGAGCAGTTTCTGTCAGAGCTCTCTCAGCCCCACCTACCTCACAGGGTGTCTGTTGTGGGGAGGGGGAAGGGGAAGGAGTTTGTAAACTGCTCTGAGACTTCTTTGGGTAGTGAAGGGCGGGGTATAAATCCAATCTCCTCCTCCTCCTCCTCCTCCTCTTCTTCTTCTGTACAATGAGCTACCATGCTAACATTTCCAGGTTACCCTTGAGTACAAATTATGCAAGAACACGTGTATTTTGTTCTTCATGGACATGCAAGGGTCATGACACTCTGCCAGTGCAGCTTGCAAAGGCACCCATATATGAGTGGGTGAGCCCATTCACCTGGCTTGCTCCCAATGCAAGCTCTTCCTGTCCTGGTGTGCATGGCTGGTTTCAGCATCATGGCTGCTGGGGTATTTGTAATACCATATGCTGTGTCTGTCAGAACTGTGTGGTTAGGGGAATACTCCTGGCTGTGTGGGGTGTGTGTTCTAGTCCTGCCTCTTCCTTTGTATCTGGCTGAAAGGTGAGTTTGACAAACAAAGGGGAAATAATGTCTGCAACTAATCCAAACCAAAGAAAGAAACAAAACAAAAGCTGAGGAAGAATCTCAACAGAAAATGCAACAAACCATAAAAAGACAATCGGCTAGTTAAGAAACATTGAGGATTCTAAACTTTTGTCATAAAACATAATGTGTATATTACAATCTGGCCATATGTTTTTTTCCAAATATAACAGTGATGAAACTTATGACATGTTAACGTAATCAGGATACTAAAATTCAAACGTCTTTTTAAACAAAAGATCTTCATGTGTGATATCAGTGTACGTTGCAAGAATATGTAAATTCCAAATTTAAAAAAACACACACAGTCCAACTGTCCAAAAGGCTGTGAGCTACAAGCATAATAGCATTGTGAAATACCAACTTGAAGCTCTTTTAAAAACCACAAATGGACCACATCCAGCAATAGATTCATTAAAAGCATGTAAAAGCCAGCAAATTGCAGAACAATATAATGTCTATTAAAAATAAAAGTCTTATAACATTATAAAAAATTGTATTTCCAGAGGTTCAAACAGGGAGGAAGGAATTCACTTGGGAGCACTTTCAGGCAAGAACAAAACCCAAACATATACTAAAAGTTATGATTTACTTTAGCCAAGATTTTGAGCAAACTATAACACTTTTTTAGGACAATTCGGACCTTGACAGACCTGCCTCAGAGCAGGCAAAATGTTAGGGAATTGGATAATGGCTGTGAGGCTTTTGTGAGCTTTTTCGCAGATAAAGTCTTGGCACTTCGCCGCGACCTCCCCGCCACAATTGAGACAGTGAGCGAACTCGAGGCCCCTTGCATGTCTTCGGTACCAGGTTTAGAGTGTTTCAATCCGCTCAGTCTGGACGAAGTTGACAGACTGCTAGTATCTGTATGCCCAACCACATGTGACCTTAATCCGTGCCCCTCCCGGCTCATTAAAGCGGGACACGAGGGGTTACAAGGCACACTACGAGAAATTATCAACAAGTCCTCTCGGAGGGACAGTTCCCGAGTGTGCTCAAGGAGGCGATGGTCCGCCCTCTTTTCAAAAACCATCTTTGGATCCGGCCGAATTGGCTAACTATCGGCCGGTGTCCAATTTGCCCTATTTGGGCAAATTGATTGAGAGGGCGGTGGCACTACAGCTACAGAGCTTTCTGGAGGACGCTTCAGTCTTAGATCCCTTCCAGTCTGGTTTTCGCCCTGGTCATGGGACTGAGACGGCTTTGGTCGCCCTGTCTGACGATCTCCGACGGCATCTGGATCGAGGAGGTGTGGCGGCACTGCTGTTGTTAGATCTGTCGGCCACGTTCGATACGGTCAACCATCAGCTGCTGACCCACTGCCTCACCGACATGGGGATTCAGGGGCTTGCCCTTCGATGGTTTGCCTCTTTCCTACAAAGTCGGGGACAAAGGGTGGCGGTCGGGGACCGGCGTTCCCATAGGTACCCCCTTGATTGTGGGGTCCCCCAGGGTGCGGTGTTGTCCCCGATGCTATTTAACATTTATATGCGCCCCCTTGCCCAGATTCCCCAGAGCTATGGGCTTGGGTATCATCAGTATGCAGATGACACCCAGCTCTATCTGATGCTGGGTGGCTGGTCGGACTCCAGTCCTGATGACCTTCTCCGGGGACTGGAGGCCATGGCTGGTTGGCTCCGGCTGAGCCGATTGAGACTAAACCCGGCGAAGACAGAGGTCCTGGGCCTGAGCCGGACCAGTGCGGGGTTAGGACTCCCGCTCCCGACCTTCGACGGGGTGCCTTTGGTACCAACATCTAGGGTTAGGAGTCTGGGGGTGCTCCTGGACTCCACATTAACAATGGAGGCCCAGGTGGCAGCCACTGAAGTCAGCCTTTTACCATCTCCAGTTGGCTCGGCAGTTGGTCCCCTACCTTGACCGCGATGACCTGGCTACAGTGATCCATGCGACGGTCACCTCGAGGCTAGACTACTACAACGCTCTCTACATGGGGCTGCCTTTGTCACAGATCCGGAAGCTGCAGCTGGTGCAGAATGTGCAGCCAGGCTGTTGACGGGTCTTTCTAGGAGGGACCATATTCAGCCTGTGCTGAAAGCGCTGCACTGGCTGCCGATAGCGTACCGGATCCGTTTCAAAGTGCTGGTTATTACCTATAAAGCCCTTTATGGTCAGGGTCCAGCCTACCTGAGGGACCGCCTTACCTCACATGTTCCCCCAAGAGCACTTTGGTTGGGGGCCCAAAATCTATTGGTTATACCGGGCCCCAAGGATGTCAAACTGGCCGGGACCAGGGCTAGGGCTTTTTCGGTGGTAGCTCCTACCTGGTGGAATGAGCTCCTGGGGGAGATCCGGGCCCTGCGGGACCTTGAGCAGTTCCGCAGGGCCTGCAAGACGGAGCTCTTCTGCCAGGCTTTTGAGTAGGAGCCGCCACCCTACTATACCACCACTGTCAAGACATCTGAATGGAGGCATTGACGGGGCCCTAGGAAGAACTTGGAATTACATCGGAAAGGCCGTCGCCACTGGATATGTATGCTGAGAATACCAGCTCGAGTCGTGGGGATACCATCTTGGATCTAGGACACTAGCAACTGGATAGAGCACTTTAGTCTTGATGTTTTGATGTTTTTATTATGTTTTTATATGTTTTTATTTATGGCTAGACTAATGATCTGGCCTCTGTTAGCCGCCCTGAGCCCACTGGGTGTACAAAGAAAATACAAATTTAGTCCCGTCCTGGTATAAATTCAGTGGTTTGTGTTTTTTCCAAGTGTTTGAGAAAAGTCATGTTCTCTGGAGGCTTCTGTCTGCAGGGGCTACTGAGGACTGGAGGAGTTGAGGCCAACCCTGGATCTCTGACCAGAATCCCCTCACCAAGGGAGCCGCTTTCCTTCCCAGTCCAGAAAAGCTCCTGTTTCCGATGAAGATAAATTAGCAAGGACTTGGAGGATGCCCCGAACGCTGCACTCTACAGACAATGGTGCCTTTGAGAGAAGAAAAGAAAGAGTTACGGTCCTGAAGGTCCAGCCTGTACAATGAATGTAAATGTAGAGGGTGTGCTTATTTACCTCATTTATACTCCACTTTTCTCACTAAAACCCATGGTGGATTACAACACTTTTAACACATTGGTACAAAAAATGCAAGAAGACTGCTATGCTCCATTCAATAAACTATGCAATAAGACTGCCTACAAATTTCACAGATATTAAAACGATGACCCTGTTTCCCCATACAAGTCATGCAATTCTATTATTGTAGGTGGGGGCTCTCCTGAATGAATGCGTTGCAAAAAAAACACTTTTTTAAAATCTGCCTAGAAAACAATGTAGATGTCCAACCGGAAATTTCTTTCCTAGCATCCTGTAGCCAGCAGAATAAAAACAATATTTAAAAATTGCACTTGGGCAACAGTGTGACATCACATATGGGGGAAAGCTCAGAAGTGACACCAGTCCTCTCTAAAAAATGCCAGAAACTATAGTTTTACCACAGAGCATGTGATGTCACTTCTGGGCAACAGTATAGGAATCTCTCTGATCTCTACATCTTCACCATAGAGATGGGAATTTCCTAGAGTGTCATCATCAATGCTATTGTCTCCCTCATTTTTCTCTCCCACTCCTCAAATCATCAAGGGCAGGGGATTGAGAGTGGGGGTGAGGGATTAGTGGGCAAAGCCTACCCTAGCGGCAGTGGGTCTTTCTAGGGTTACAGCATCCCTCCCCATATCCTGCATACCTTTTCTGTTCCCATGTCTGTTTTCACCCAGCCAGGATGGATTGTAGTGCACAAGATCCCATCTCCTTTCAGTTCCCTTGCCATGCATACAGTCATCATATTCAATGCAACCTGCAAAATGAAAACCAGACTTTGAAGAAGCAGTCTCATTCAAGGCCTCCTTTCAAGGTTTCCAAGTTTCAAACTGGTCAAAAGAGAACTGACATGTTGTATGGTTGGGTAAGTCGTGGGGTTTCCCACAACGAGGGAACGTCCACTACTCCGAAAGACTTACCTTGCTTGCGCGGTACGCCAACATAGGGTCCACCATAACCTCAAAGCCCTTTTCAATGGAGCCCAGTTTGGAAGTTATATTGATGATGACCGCCTTCCTGCAGCTCATTCCCTCCGTCGCAGTCTCTCTCGCTGCCTTCTTCAGTAACGGCAGAAATTCCTATACGACAGATCAAGTAGCAGACCATGGAAATCAGGGATCTGAATTCAGATCATTCATACACCTCCTGGCTATTAGTGGTGCATACATTTGTAATGCAAGGCCATATATCTTCCCTGCCACCGTTTGTTAGACAAAAGCATGTCTTGAGGCACTGTTTTTCGCTTTCTTGCTAGTTTGCTAGCTTTCGGAGCATGAACTGCATTTCCCTACCACACCTACACAGCCACAGCATGCAGCTTAGGATGCTGACCTACACCCAGACACCACACGCTTCAGAATACTGTACAAGACTACATCTCCCAGCTGTTATGTTATGCGGACTTAGAACACACACAGGTGGACTTTTGTGATAAGAACTCTAGAAAACGGGCATGTTGAACACACCAAAAAGGCCAAGAATGACAAAAAAGGCAGCATATTACTAACACTGCCCTGCTCAGAACCCTTATAGGTTCTTCTCTTCAGGACAAAAACTCCAGTTTTCATCCTACATTTCTCCAAGTGGTAGATGCCTGGACAATGTACAGGTCGGAAAGGATCGGAGATTCCCTTTCTCAAACCTGGACTGCTGTACTTGGGCTTTTCAGCATGCTTTTTTTCATCCATTCTGGCCCCATTTTTGTGCCTTTAGTTTTTGCTTCCCCTCCTCCCGGGGTCTTCCCGTTCTTTTGAGGCCAGTTTTACCTTGATCTTTTGTTGGAAGTTGATTCTGAGTCACCTTTTTCTTTGTGCGTAACGTTTCTGTCGGTTTTCCTTGCCCTGCCCACTCCTACCCTCCTCCATCCCACTTTCCAATCATTGGATTGTTGTCATCATCAGACCACTCCCTCTCCTCCCCCCACCCCCGCCTTGAAAATGAGTAGTTTCGTTTCTGATTGAATGGGGGGGGGGAAACAACAGTTATATTGATATACTTATGCTGCCCCCAGTCAGCGTTATCTGTAGTTTAGTAAAACTGCTCTGTATCTTTAAGACTTGTTGCACCTGGGAATTGGAGTCCACAGTTAGGGGTCCCAGACGCTTCCCTCTGACTGGCTCATTAAGAGTAATTTCCTGATCTCAGAGGCGCAAAGATTGGAGTTTTATTGTTCTTTTCCGTTTCTTTGTCCTTCAACCCTTACTGCAAGGAGAGGGGAAGCCCATCTCTTTCTCACCACGGCTATAGAACTGACCTAGATCACAAGATGTAACTTTCCACCCAGCTATCTGGTCGATTGTGAGTAAATGATCTTCTGAATGCATGTGAAGTTAAATAAAGATGATTTAAGCTCTCCTCAGTGGCCGTGCGTTGACTCACACCTAGAGAGCGTTGGCTTAGCACCGCTCACGCTGGACAGGACAATGCTGTTGTACTGATAGGTTTAGCAGGTTCTCTGAATTCCCAGCTTTTGTTTTAAAAAACAGTGAGTCTCTAGTCCCTTCCCTTGTGGAGATATGCCTTTTTCTGTATCTCTCTGCTGGGGATTCAGAGAACCTGCTAAATCTATCATTACAACAGTATTTTGATATAATGGTATTTTAGAGCCTCTTAAAAAGGCAGCCTATATATATATAAAATATAATGGCTGCCTTTTATATATTTATATGTTTATATATAAGCAAGCACACAAAAATAAAGGAGTGGGGGTGCTGTGACACCACCAAAGACAAAAGCACCCTTCCTTGAAAATCCAAATTACTGAAGGCTCTTGTGGAAGAAAACAAACTGACTCCTCAAATCTGAATATGCAGAGCTCTGCCCACACTGATTCCAATGCCTGTGAATCTTCTTCACCCACAGAGTAATTAACATATGGAATTCACTGCCGCAGAAAGTGGCAGTGGCTACAAGGACGGACAGCTTCAAGAAAGGATTGGATAAACATATGGAGCAGTGGATATTAGCCAGAAGATATAAATGGAACACTATGTCTGGGGCAGTGATGCTCTGTATTCTTGGTGCTTGGGGGCCACAGTGGGAGGGCTTCTGGAGTTCTGGCCCTGCTGGTGGGCCTCCTGATGGCACCTGGGTTTTGGTCATTGTGGGACACAGAGTGTTGGACTGGGTAGGCCATTGGCCTAATCCAACATGGCTTCTCTTGTGTTCTTCTTATGAACTGTCAAGAAAATCAGGAGTAGGTCAACTGTGCGGAAAAGCCCACTGTCTCCCCCACCCCAAGACATGTACCTACTATGTAACAGAGATTAAAATTTTCTAGACATTTTGAAGCCACTAAAAAAAGAGAGGAAAAGAAACCTTTTCTCCTTGGGTAGAGGAGGATTTAAATAATATATGCTATATTTACTTTCTTATTAAGCCTTAACTTATTTTACTGCTATAACAAAATAAAAATGATCATTCATAACTTAGCATATAAAACTACTATGTGGCACAGTGGGGAATGTAAAAGTGTGTTTTGCAAAATCTGTACAGCAAATTCACCCAATACTAGAGAGAGGGAAGGAGACAGAGCTGCAATGCTCCCTATGCGTCCTTGTCACACGGGCCGGATATCATGGGGGGGAGGCATGGCTGTTTGTCCCGGAGCGAACTACTGCGTGGCAGTGGGATCAAACGTCCCGCCGACGTCCCGTGGTTGGGGGGGAGGGGCCAATCATACGTCACTCCTGCGGCGCGGCAAAGAAGCGGATCGGCGGGTTGTTGGGGTTTTTTTAACCCAAGTGTTCGCATGCTCCATTGGGTGCTTGTGCGCATCCCGGGGAGACTTGAAAAAAAAAACCCTTTTCGCGACGGGACATGGGCGGGCGCCGGATGCCACCGGAAATGTGATCAGATGCCCGCCCTTGCCCCGTGGTTTCCGGAAACTAGTACCTCGGAGGTACTAGTTTTTTACCCCGCATCTTCGGCGGGAAGCCTTGGGTTCGCCATGGGAGCTCTACGCTTCCCAGATGTGGCGGTGTGATCGCGCCCAGAAAATCCACCTATCTTCCGTCTCTGTAGCGTGGCTAATGCTCCGTGTGACCGCAGCCATTATAACATATTCAATTCAATTCGATTTATTACGACCAAAGATCAGCAAATACCTTAAAATGTTACATATAGTTGACAGCAAAAATACTGCCCAACAGTTGATACAGATAAAAGTTTTTGCAAATAAGACAAAGTGAATTTTAAAATTTCCTAAGAAGTAATAGTCTTCTGTCTGATGAGGATAGCCATAGCACAAAACCTTGCTACCTTAGCAGTAGTTTCATTACAATTATAACATATTAACTCTGACCAAATCAGACACATTTAAACAATAAATAATGCTCCGAAACACAGAGGAGGAAATGCTCACCTTGACCACAAGAATGGGTCCTACGACATTGGTGTTGAACACGGATAGCATTTCTTCTGGTTGCACAGTTTCCAGTGAGCCATAAGAGTTCACTCCAGCATTGTTGATGACTACATTCAGGCCTCTGCCGTTTAGATGGGACTCCACCCTTGCTACAGAAGCCTTCACACTGGACTGGTCTTCCACCTCTGTTGTACAGACAGGTGAGCAGATTAAATAGGAATCAGACAGGAAATGAAAAGCTCAGTGTGACATAGTGCCTACGATAGACAGTGTGGCATTTAGGACTAGGTCCCTTGGGGGACAGGATGGGAAGGGATATATTCCATACCTAACGGAATCACGTGAATCCTGGAGTGTTTTTCAGCCAGATCACGCAGGGCCTAGAATTGGAGACAGAAAGGTGACTGAAACAAGACTAGCATGTCAAATGGACACAGAAAACTTAGGATTCTTGTTGGACCCAGAGGTTTGCTTGCTCCTGTTCCATGTTATTGACCTTTTGGGGACTGTATTCCCCAAACCAAAGCCATCAGGTTGGGTTATGCTATTTATCTTATATTCTTTATTGTAGTAATTGCCCTGACCTGGATGTCCCAGGGCAGTCCAATCTCATCAGACCTCAGAAGCTAAGCAGGGTCAGCTCTAGTTAGTATTTGGATGGGAGACCACCAAGGAATACCAGGATCACTATGCAGAGGCAGGCAATGGCAAACCACTTCTGAATGGCCCTTTCTGTACTGACAGCTTGCTCCGGAGAATCTGAGGAACCAAGCCTTAAGGGTTGACTTTGCAGTCGCGCATTCCCTCAGCACTGTCCCCCCCCCCAGTTTATTTATTTATTTATTACTTTAGATTTGTATCCCACCTAGCCGGAGCAAACTGGCTCAAGGCGGCGTACATGATAAGATAGATAAAACAATAACTACATTAAAACTGACAAAATTCACAAAACCAGCAATTTACATATGTAATAACAGGTACAGATGGCGACAGTAGAGTATATGGTCCGAAGCAAGGAGGCCGTGCACCAACGTTGCAACGTAGGGCTGTAGTATGTTCAAATTCCGGTGGCTCCAGTGGCAGCTCCTAGTCGAAGGCCTGGTAGAAGAGCTCCATTTTACAGGCCCTGCAGAACTGTAAAAGGTCCCGCAGGGCCCTGATGTCCTCCAGGAGCTCATTCCACCAGTGTGGAGCTGCCACTGAAAAGGCCCAAGCCCTCTTGATGGCCAGACTGGCATCTTTCGGGGCAGGGAGAGTCAGGCAATTTTGTGACCCTGACTTCAGTGCTCTCTGGGGCACATATGGGGAAAGGCGGTCCCTCAGATAGGCAGACCCCTGTCCATACAGGGCTTTAAAGGTCAAAAACAGCACCTTGAAACGAATCCGGTATGCTATTGGCAGCCAGTGCAGTGCCTTCAGCGCAGGCTGGATGTGATCTCGTGTGAAGAGACCCATCAGCAGCCCGACCGGTGCATTTTGCACTAGCTGCAGCTTCTGGATTTGGGACAAGGGCAGCGTTGCAGTAGTCTAATCTCGAGGTGACCGTAGCATGAATCACTGTTGCCAGGTTATTGCATTCAAGTAAGTGAACCAGCTGCCTAATCAGCCGTAGATGGTAAAAGGCTGACCTGGCAGTGGCTGCTACCTGGGCCTCCATTGTTAAGGCGGCATCCAGGAGCACTCCCAAGCTCCTGGCCCTCAGCGCTGGCACAAGTGGTGCCCCACCGAAGGTCGGTAGTAGGATCCCTACCCCCGACCCGCTCCGATTCAGGCACAGGACCTCCACCTTCGTTGGATTCAATTTCAATTGGCTCAGTCTAAGCCAGCCCGCCACGCCCTGAAGTGCCTGTTCCAGGTCATCTGGGGTAGAGTCGGACTGGCCGCCCAACAACAGATAAAGCTGGGTGTCATCGGCGTATTGATGGCACCTTAGCCGGTGCCTCCGAGCAATCTGGGCAAGGGGGCGGATATAGATGTTAAATAGCATTGGGGATAACACCGCCCCTTGAGGAACCCCGCATACCAGTGGGTATCTCTGGGACGTCTGTTCCCCTAGCAGGCCCCCCCCCCCCCCCCCACCCTGGGAAAAAGAAGAAAAGCCATTGCAAGGCAAGCCCCTGGAACCCTGTGTTGGCGAGGCGGTGGATCAGTAACTGATGGTTGACCATGTCAAATGCCACCAACAAGTCCAACAGCAACAGCACCGCCATCCCGCCCCAATCCAAATGCCTCCGGAAGTTGTCTGTGGGGGCGACCAGTGCTGTCTCCATCCCATGCCCTTGCCGGAAGCCAGACTGGAACAGGTCTAGCATGGAAGTGTCATCTATAAAGCTCTGCAACTGAATCGCCGCTGCTCTCTCAATTAATTTGCCCAAATAGGGCAAATTGGAAACCGGCCGAAAGTTGGCCAATTCAGCTGGGTCC
>NW_015174869.1:652568-677314 GCF_001447785.1 Gekko japonicus | reverse complement strand
GGGGGGGGAACGTGCAGATCTGCCCTCACAGAGAAGGGAGAGCTTGTACCTGAATAAAACTTGGTCTTAAAGGTGCCACTGAACTGTTTTGGACTGGGTGGCCAGGGGGAGCTCTGCAACCTACCTGGCTGCTTCTTGCTCTGACTGAGGGCCGCTGGGAGCAGGGGGTGGGGCTTGTTGCATGTGCCCGCCCCCTGGGCTCTTTACTGCTGGAGCTCCGCTCCTGTGCGTTCCTGTAGGAAATGACCCCTGATTAAGGATATAGTTTTGCAACAGTGTTAACTATGCTGCAGTCACCAAGCAAACACAGAAAGGTGGGAGAAAAAAGAGACAGACGGGATTATGTTGATTTCTGGATGTATCTAATCTTGTGCATCCTCACAATAAAAATGTGAAATGTAGGAATCCTAGTTTGCAGTCAGGGAAGACAGGAGTAGTACTATATTTCATGTCTAGGTGAAAACTTCAGAATCCAAAGCCAGCACTTCAGTCTCCCTGGCTTCCGTATTGTAGGCAATGGCATCCAGGACATGCAGGTTGTTTAGAGGAAACAATGATAAATAGGATTAGTGAACATCATCTACTTATAAATGCATTCAGTATCCTATGAGATTCTTCCTGAGTCAATAACTCCCTTTTTGTTGCATTTTTAAAAAAGTATTCCATTGCTCTCTGGAAGGATGCAGGTCGTTTGATTGATCGGTACAGGAAAGAATGATAAATATGCTAACTAGCTGGATAATAATCAACTGTAGACAATTCCAACAATTTTAAAGTGACTCTGAGCCAAGGGGGAGAGGTATTCTGTGACCCTTGTAAAATTTAATTAAACAGTAAATTCTGACTCACTGAAGACAAGCACATTTGCAAGAATCTCTTTTCTTTCCTTTTCTCTGGTCATCGCCATGTTCTCACCCGCCTTGCCAGCCCCCAGTTCCTGTAAGTGCAGAGTCAAAATGTCATGCCACCCATAAGCAGGGGGAGATGGAGAGAGAGTCCTGTGGGAGCTGTGTGCTTTGGAAAGGAGCCAAGATGCCTGGAGAATTTCAGTCCAGAGGAATGGGTTTTTTTTTATTTAGCCCTCCAGGCATTCAAGCCTTGGTTTTGCTCTTTGGCAATAAGGATTATGGATGAATAAGCATAAAGATACCTAGGCAACGTCGTTGTTGTTGTTTAAAAAACCCCATCCTTCACCATATCCAGTCTTTTAACACCCTCTTGGCTTTGTGTACTACAAGAGGGTGTTACTTACCCAGTGACAGAGTTTCCCTTCCAATTGTCTACATTGCTCCACACATACACATTCATTCTTTTTGGAATAGCTCTATGGGAACAGAAAACGTCATTTTTGGCATTCACTTTATTGTTGTTTTCAGAGCTATTATCGTTTCTGTCTCTTGTTTATTATGAGGCTAGAGGGTGAACACGAGAACAGAGCCCAGATCAACCCAGCAATGCCACACGGGTGCACAAATATGTGTCTCAGATAAGTGTGCAAATATATCCCGAGAGGCTGAAGTGTGTGCGGTGCCCAATTAAGTAGCTCTTTCACAGGGTGTTGCTATTACATTTACACCATGATGGCTGTGATTTATGGGACTGTCCTCTCAGCATCAGACCCTGAAAACTAGAAGCATCAGACTCACAGAGGACCTCCCCAGGCTGCCCCTCTACCTGCCCTCCAAGTTGTGCGCAGATTGGCTTTTGGGAAGGGGGGAAAGATCCCTCCCGAGGGTCGAATGTGCAAAAGATCCCAGCCCTTCCCCTGCAGGGGGTGGGGACACACCTATCAAGATCAGTGATCTAGTTACGTTGGCAATAAAAACAAAAAAGGGTTATTAAAAAGTTACAATGATGGGGTAGGAAAAGAAAAGGTGGAAGAGGGAAGGAGAAAAGTGCAGAGTGGGAGGGAGGTGTGACAAAAGAAAGGAGGGGTGGAAACAGATGGGGAGATGGGTGGGAAATGGGCAGTGTCACAGAGTCTGAGGAAACTTGTCTGCTATTACCTCCGACTTGGAAGTGGAACAATTCTTAGTCCTCTGCAAAAGCACTCTTGGATAACTCGGGGTAAAGGCATAGGGAGGGCAATCTGACAGCTGAATGCCCAAAAATAAATGCAGAAGCAAAGAGACAACATCATGGGGAAATTAGGTGAATGCAGGAGTAAATGCAGATGCAAATTTAAGTGGCGACTGAGGTCCCTGGAGAAAGGGGGGGACGACAACAATGCAGAAAAGGTCAAGATGTAAGCTATGAAGCTAGTAGGGTTTTTTTAATAACCTGGGAAGGTAGTTATATGCTCAGTTTGTATTTCCAGTCACATAAAACATTGATACAGAAGCAGATTTTGCGGAGGAGGGACAGTTGCCTTCTCCATTCTCCATTCTGAGGATATTGCTGTGAATGATACATATACCTTGTTATGTATCACGATGGAACCGTACTTGCAAAAGGGCTCGCTAGTGAACATGCGGAATAGCGTAGCTTGGAGCTCATTACAATAGAAGGTTTGGATCCTAGAATGAACCAATAGATTGATCCGGATCCTAGTAGTAGCCAGTTGGTAAACAATACTCTGTAAATAGCCTGGTGTGGGGTGTGTGTTGGGTGTGGGGTGTTTCATGAATATAAGCAGGGCTCTGACCCTGCAAGTTTGGCTTAGTTTTGAGCTGAAAACACTTAATAAACACGAGTTAATCACTCTACGCATCTGAAACCAGTACATTTCAGACCTCTACTGATAGCACAGGGGAAAATGCAAACTGAAAGCACGGTGCAACTGTGGACATTGTGGCACCACAAAAAAAACCCAGCCAGATCAAGTTTCGACCTGCAAACGGGGGTAATTTGTTCACTTTGTTTAATGTTCTGAGCTTAATGAATGGATATATTTGGGTTTTAAATAGTAAAATCTGAAATCATATCCTTGGTTTAAACCAATCCATTTTTCCCCCAGTTGCCAATCAAACTGCACACAGCTCAGACAACATGACCAGGTTTCCCGTCTTCCTGGAAGGGAGAAAGTAATCATGACACACTTTTTGAAGCCTTTCCTTTCGCTATCTTTGCTGTTCTAGCCAGAGGTACCATGCCATCTCTGTAGATTCAAACCTGCAGATTCTGAGCACCGCCACAGTAACCAGAAACCTTACTTTGTGAGTACATGAACCATAAAAGTGCTTACTGGGTCACCAGTGAACTCTGACTACACCAGAATACATCGACCAAGGTCCTCTGTGCTCTCCCCATGCACACCATTCACTTTGTCTTTCTACAGACCTTTCCTTGGGGTCCAGCTGGATTCCGGCAAGTTGCAAAGATGTGCGTCGGAGGATCTGTCATCTCCACAAGCTGCCTCACCATTTCTAGCCCAATTCCCCGGCTGGAGCCTGTCAGCAGGACACTGTGAGCCAGCGGAGCCATCCTGTCATGTAACTCTCTCCCCCAGATTAACTGGACTTTGTGCCCTGACTGAGTAAAGATGAATCAGTGTGGCTCAATAAGAAGGGTGTGCCCTTTTTGATACACCTTGTTGCAGCTGTGCCTCCTCTGGTTCTTACACCAGCACCTTACGCACTGGAGATCTGGGGTAGCTGAACGATTTATGTGAATTTGCTATAAGGGAAAATGTTGTTCCTGGTATGATGAAATTGAAGAGAGGGAGGGAAGGAGGGAGGGACCAACCTTCACATTGAATACATAAAGTTCAGTCTCTGGCCATCTGGGTAAGAAGAGCTTGGATCTGCTTCAGATTTTGGAGAGTGACTGCCAAGGAGAGGAGACAGTGCTGGCCTGGGCTACATGACATATCTCCCGAGTTGGCATAAAGCAGCTCTGAACTCTGCAAGACACTGTTTTCTTAATCTGTGAACAAATGAGACGAATATTCAACAAGAAGTCATCAAATCTGAAGACCTTGAAACATTTTCCCCCCTCAGGGAAGCATAGGCATTTTGTTAATGATCATTGTGGCTTCTGTATATTGTATATGTTGATCTGTGTTACCTGATTTTGTATAATGGTGGATTTTTTCAGAATACACATGGCAATTGTCATGCACATCTTCTTTCAAGTCCTTTTCATTTTTTTGTCACAAAGCAGTCCTCTTTAGCAAGATGAGGGCCTACGCTCTGTGCTGTGTTTTCAAGACTTGTATGCCTCTATTTCATTGATATCACTCCCTTCCATCTTGGTTAGCCCCTGGACAGACTGCCTTTGCCAGATCCACAGTGGTCTGCCAGAATTTACAGAATCTCTAGGAAAACAATGGAGGTGGGCTGATCAAAGAAATATAAGGCTGAGGCTAACCACCAGTGTTTCCTCTAAGCTGAGCTAGTGTGACCTAGTTCACAGTTTTTTAGCCTCCGGCTCACACATTTTTGTCTTAGCTCAGGAAGGATGGCTCCAGAGCAAACTAAATTTAAAAATAAAATAAAAAGCCAATTCGCCTCAGAGAGAACAGCTTTTCCCACAATGGCACCGCCCATCTCGCCCTCAGTCCTTTTGCGGGCCACGTGACTACCCATTCAAAGTAGCTTAGAGGGAGCATTGCTAACTACTCAGCATGAGGGAATAAGCCTTCTGAGACAACGGGTGACTCATCAAGTAAAGACCTCAAGAATGCAGGACCTTTAGAAGAGTCCTAGTTAGTGGATCTAGCCAAGCACACCTGAGGTAGTGTGGCCATTATGTTGTATATTTTGACATAATCAAGGTGGTATAGATAGGAACTCTCAGGCTGGGGCAAGTGATGCACTGTATTCTTGGTGCTGGGGGGGGCAGCAGTGGGAGGACCTCTAGTGTCCTGGCCCCACTGCTGGACCTCCCGATGGCACCTAGTATTTTTGGCCACTGTGTCACAGAGTGTTGGACTGGATGGGCCATTGGCCTGATCCAACATTGGCTTCTTTTATGTTCTTATGTTAAGGCTATAGTCCAAGCAACAGATGCCTTTATTCTCTTTATACTAAACATTTCTTTCATTTCAGCTTTCAGCTAAACAGGCCAACCAGATTCTTCTCAGACAGCTCTCATTCAAATGGACCAATAAAGCCTCCTTCACATCTCCAGTCCCTCCCCACCTTCTGAGACTCCTTTGGGTAGTGAAGGGCGGGGTATAAATCCAATCTCCTCCTCCTCCTCCTCTGACTAGAAGACTGACAAGCTGCTACTCTACCTTGGGCTTCCTGCACCAGTCAAAAGTGCTAATTCTGAATTTCCCACATTTTCTCCCTCCTCCTGGCAAGCTTGGCTATTGTGCTCAACCCCTTACAATAACTAAGACCCCCTCCCAGTGCCAAAAGCGCACTGCTATCCTGTCATGCAGACCTGGTGGCCAGGACTTGCTGGCCATGAGCTCCATCCTGGTCTCTGTGATCTTGCTGGCTCTAATGAATCTCCACCAGGCTAGGCCTTCAGACAGCAGCTCTCTAGTCAAAACAGAAACAAGACAACAAGTCACTAATCCCCACAGAGATGGATAGGGTTTCTCCTCCAAAGGAATAGGCCGTTGGCTTAGCACCAGCCAGCACAGGAAAAGAGCATCTATCCATGCGAGGGTGTGTGCTTGTAACAGGACTCCCTGGGGCAGGGAGTTAAAAGGTTGGTTTGCTGTAACATCCTCTGCTATATATAGTTTAGATGTGTGTGTAAATACATAATGCATGAAACCACTTGGGAAATGGATTGTACATATATGATGTATTTCCCTAGGGGTTTCATTCAAACCATGATTAATATACTGCTTGGCACATCATTCATTGTATTGATTTGTATTTGGACCCTGCTTTTGCTCACCCACAGGAAAAGAGCATCTATCCATGCGAGGGTGTGTGCTTGTAACAGGACTCCCTGGGGCAGGGAGTTAAAAGGTTGGTTTTGTTGGAAAAATAGTCAAAATGTTTAAATTACTCAAAGTTTCAATGGATCTTGCTTCACTGGAAAGGAGACATTTCTTTGTGTTTTTTTTAGGATTTGAACCTGGGTCTTATATAGTCTGCACTCTGTTCACCAAACCACACCACTGCTTTGCTGGATTTTTGATCATCCTTCCAAAGTTACATGCTGGTGTAGTGCCATTTTTGTTCTGGAGCCTTGGTTGTGACTTATTGGGGTCAGGTGCTTGAGATTTTTATGTTAATTATAGTTTGCTGGTTATACATTTAGGGTCCCCCCCCCCTTGCCTTTTAAATGGTACCCATAATTTTATTGCACCTCCTGTTTAACCCTTTTTGTCGTAATCCTTCCCACTTTTTTCTGCCCCTATGGGGAAGCAAGGATAACAGTGCCACAGGCGTAGCATGGAATTGTATGATTTAGTGACCTACATTGGAAGGGGTTGCTAAGTGGGATCTAAGAGGAAATGGTAGTGAATCTTGGAAAGCATTTGCTGAGACATGGATTGGCTGGCTGGCTTGAGATGTTTGGAGAGACGTTAGTTCTACAGATGCCATGTGGGTATGGCCACCACCTCCTATATATATATAGGAGGTGGTGGTGTGGCTTGGGAAGACTGCTGCCTTTGTGTTCGACTTTGGGAGGCTGCCGCTTTGGGCAGCATCTACTCAGGAACTAAGGCAGGTGTGCAATATTGTGTGTGTCCACTGAGAGTAGAGGGCTCCCACTGATACCCAGGAAGAGCTGGCTGCTGTCAAGATTCTGCAGCTACTGCAGGGGACAGACTATTTCTGCATTGTGCATTAGGGGCTTTTTTTTGCCACCGCCGCCCCCATATTATTCCTTGATAATTTTGTAAAAGAAAACTGATGGTGTATAGTATGTTTATAGTACATTTGTATCCCCCTTCCAGTGTGAGAATCAGCGCGGTGCATTGGTTAGAGTGCCTGAGAGACCCAGGTTCGAATTGTCACTCTGCCATGGGAACACACCAGGTGACCTTGCACCATAGTCTTACACTCTCAGCCTAACTTATCTTGTAGGGTTGTTATGAGGATAAAATGGAGGAGAGGGGAATGTTGTAAGCCATTTTGGGTTCCCATTCGGGAGAAGAGTGCAATATAAATGAAGTAAGTAAACAAAGTTTAAAAGAAACTTGCAGATCTCTACACTGTCACAATTGCATTCTCATAAGCAAAAATTATTCATTGCAAGGATTGCTACTAGAAACCATTCCCAAATGAAAAATATGATAGTGCTTTTGGAAAGAAGTAGTGCAAGAATATAGATAGGGGCTCTGGGGCAAGTGATGCTTTGTCTTCTTGGTCAACAGTGGGAGGGCTTCTAATGTCCTGGCCCCAGTGGTGGACCTCCTGATGACACTTGGTATTTCTGGTCACTGTGTGACACAGAGTGTTGGACTGGATGGGACTTTGGCCTGATCCAACATTGGCGTCTCTTATGTTCTTAAGAAGTTGTGAAACTCAGAGTGGCAGAAATTATGTTCAGAACACCTCTTCATATAGACTTCATTCACAAACAGCCCAGCCCAGAGGGTGGTTTGGTTAACGTTGGGGGACCGCACTCCTTTCATATGGCACCAGGCACAGGGATCCAGGTCAGTCTAAACAATAGCATACAAGGTAAACAAGTTAACCCTATAATGACTGGATTGTGAGACCTTGCAAACACATACATTTCCAACAGGTTTTTCTATGTACAAGCAAGGGAAGAGTATAAGGATCGCCCTATGTCTGGTCAACATGGCTCAGAATCTGTGAAGAGCTGTAAGCCATTAAGCTAGAAAACCAGTTTAGCCAGACTGCATTATCTTACTGTGCTATTTTAACTCTGTTTTGTATCCTCCACGGCATCTGAAATCCTTCCTCCCTTCCTCTATTTTCCAAACAAAATTAATCCCCAGATTGCTTGGGCACAAAAGGTCTTGGGAGCGAAAGGTCTGTGAACTGCCAGCTCTCAGTTTAGCCAGGCTGTGTGTTTAGCTGAATGGGGGGCGGGTGTCAGTTAACACTGCCATTCTCTGGAATGTGTGTGTGTGGGGGGGAGATCTTCTTCCTGGTACACTAATGATGACTCCTGTCTGGGTTGTTATCTGCTTTGCTTTTCTGACCTTGGGGTTCCAGCTGCTCCTGACTTGCTGGGAATAAATGGCTCCTATTTCGGCCGCTCTCTTTCTCCCCTGCCCGCACACAATGCTTATTGGCCGGGGCCACGGCCATACAAGGGAAAACTCTATGGTTTTCCCTTGTATGGTTGTGGCCCTGCCCCCAGCGTGCCCGGCGTCATGACGTCACTTCCCTGTGACGTCCATGCGGCGTGCGCACGCACCAGGATCCACACAGGAGTCCCCCGCCGGCAAGGTAAGTGCCACTTGGCAACCCTATGGCTTTTGCTTGTAATAGGGGGTGTTTGAACCTAGTATAACTTCAGGTGCCCTGCTGCTTGGGGCCATTCCTGAAAACAGAACTTCACGTGTCATAGTTATGAACTACCAATAAACAGAATACTTCTTATGAAGTGCTGTGTGGTATGATCTATCGAACCCTGACAGCGGGTATGTGTAACAGAGAGGCAGAAGTGGGCCTGTCAGATTCAGCCTAAGATGTTTGTGACAGGCAAAGCTACCCACTGAGAGTGGGTTTATTGTGTCAGAGCGAGCAATAGCCAAACAGCTTCAGGGAAGTTGGGGGAGCAGGTCTGTCTCTGGTTTTCCTTTGCCTCTCCCCCTAAATTAAATTGTCATATGGCATTGTGTGTGGTAAAGCCCGGAGATCCTAGGATTGTCTGGCAGCCTGAAGCTCTAGCTCTTTTTTAGTGTTATGCTAGGTTTATTTTTTTTGGCTGGGAGATCTGTGACTAAATATCTAGGATTGGAGAAACAAAATAAGCTTTGACTCAACAAATACATAAGCAAATAATTTGTTTCCTAGCTGTTGCTGAATATTTACTGCTTCATCCACCAACCCTTATTTCTTCTACCAAATATTATTTAATATCAAGCTTTGTCAGTTTGAAGATCATGACCAAGGATGTACTGGCATATGAGAGCCTTGAAAATTATTTGCTTTCTCTGCTGATTGCTTGTTTTGCTATTAATTTTACTTCTAGGAACAAGATAACCATTGACACTACATTCCCTATCATTCTACTTTTATAGATTTCTTCAGCCGGTGGTATTCTTAAATGTCCTTTGCGGTAACTTGTAACCTATATATCCTGCACCAGAAACTTCTTACCGTGTGGAGCTAACCACTGAAAAGGCTGTACCATGGACAATAAGGAAATGAAAACCTTTGAGCCTTTTCCACTGTTTTCACCCAGCATTCAAAAACACATTGTTCCAGTTGCTGTTGCTTTTCCCAGTACCTTTTACTGCCCCCTCCTCTTTTTTGGATAAGCAGCTGAATAAAACTGATCAAGTACTGTCAGGCTGCAAAGCATGTTTAAGTCAGTTGGCATTTCTAGGGTTGCCAAGTCCTATTTACTCACCGGCGGGGGGGAGCGTCTGCTTGCTCCGGGAGCTGGCTGGCGAAGCGCGCGCGCGCACCAGAACGTCACCGGAAGTGACGCACGACGTAGCGCACGTTTGGGGCGTGGCTCAGATGGTTTTCCCCAACGGTCTGGGCCACGCCCCCCACGTGCCCTACGTCATGCCTCAACTCAGGTGACGCGCAGCTTGGGGGGACGGGGTTCCCCCCGGTGCCCGATTCCGCTGCAGCAGAAATCGGGCCTCCAAAGCGGGGTTTCCCCGCCCCCCGCCCCCACTTGGCAGCCCTAGGCATTTCCCATGTCAAGTGCATGTGCAAAGGAATAATTTCTGTTGTGCAATGCTGCATTAAGCATGCATACAAGAACGATTGACTAATTAGGCTTGTCAGCTTTTTAACTGGTTCTCTCTAGATGGACTTCAAATATTAGTTTGAGCTGCAGCAATTATCAGGTGATGTTACTTATGTCATGGCTCCATGCCATGAAAACAGAGATGCCACCTCTGGGTTGGGAAATGTAGTGTATTCAAAGCTGCCTTGAATGCATGACATGTTGTGAAACATCTAACTGAACTGTAATGTTAAGCTTCGTCCTGGGCTAGGATCCAAATCCATCCAATAGTATTGCTAGCCCAGGAAGTAACAATACAATCACTTCAAGCAATCTCCCTGAGCGGGAACTAATGTCATTGGACCTTATCTCTGCAACCTCATAGGTTGATATTTGTACAGTGGGTGTGGCTACATTAGCTGGTAATGTTTAAAAGCAGGACAGCTGCAGTGTAAAGGCTGTTCTGGCTATCAGATGCTGATCTGTGTTGAAGAATAAAGTTGTGTTCTTGCTGAATCACTCTCCGACTAATTTGTTAAGCGAGCGACTTAACAGGAAAAATCTGGAGATTTTTTTGGGGGGGCATGGAGCCTGGGGAGGGTAGAGTTTGGGGAGAGGTGGAACCTCACGTAGGGTTGCCAAGTCTGGGTTGGAAAATACCTGGAGACTTTGGGGGTGGAGCCAGGAGAGGGTGTGGTTTGGGGAGGGGAGGGGCCTCCACATAGTACAATGCCATAGAGTCCACCCTTCAAAGTAGCCATTTTCTCCAGGGGAGCTGATCTCTGTCGACTGGGGATCAGTGGTAAAAGTGGGAGATCCCCAGGCCCCACCTGGAGGCTGGCAACCCTAAACCTCAGCAGGGTATAATGTCTTAGGATCTACCCTCCAAAGCAGCCATTTTCTCCAGGGGAACTGATCTTGGTTGTCCAGAGATCAATTGTAATAGTGGGAGATCTCCAGGAGCTACCTGGAGGTTGGCAGCTATACATGAAAACATTCAACTGTTCCTTTTCTGCCTTATTAAAGGACAGGTCATTTTTTGGTCTGGCCAGCTCGCAACCTAGTAAACCCAACTGCTGAAGCCAACCCACTCTTATTGCGTAGTTTTGTAAATCAATAGGCAAGTGTGTGGCTCTATCTATCTAGTAATATTTTATTCAGCCCTACCTGCAAAAGGGGTGGGTGGGACATGCATGGCTCTGGCTTTTCCATTTTATCCTCACAACAGCCCTATGAAATATGTTAGGCTGAGTGTGTGTGACAGGCCCATCACATCAGGAAGGATCCTAAACATATTTACTAAACAGAAAGTCCTTCTGAGATTTTATTTCCAGTGTGTTTTGGTTTGCAACATATAAATTTACATCCTCTGACAATCTTCTCATCGTGGATATAGTTGAAAGGTATTCCCACCCACCCCTTCTCCACCATTTAAATGCAAGACTGCTTATGGGAGAGAAGAAATGGGAATTATAACTCATGTGGATACAGATTTGAAAAGGGGGTAGCCATTATTCCACCTTAGTTGATGTCTGTCATGACTTTGTGAACAAGTTACACAACTACTCCTTGTATTATTCCCTCCTGTAGTTTCATTATAATCTTATGCCTACAAACAACAGAACAGCAATGGGGAAGTAAACGAGAAATTTAAAAATAAAATAAAAAGCCAATTCTCCTCAGAGAACAGCTTTTCCCACAATGACAGCGCCCATCTCGCCCTCAGCCCTTTTGCGGGCCACGTGACTACCCTTTCAAAGTAGTTGCATCAGCCGCTCTAAAGTCCCTACTTCACCATGACGTTTGCAACTCAGCAAATCATGGAAGGCGGGACGATGATAGGCAGGGCTTTCCCCCAGTAACAAGCCAGTTCTGAGAATTTGGTAGTGACAGGATGGGCGGGACAATTCCGTAGCAGGGTTGCGTGCACGGTGGCTGCATTGCCGCAGCTGGTGGAGGAAAGGCTGCCGGGAGACAGGTAGGGCTAGGAAGTGGGGTGTGGTTGTATTGGGGGCAGAAGAATGAATGAAAGAATTCAAGAAGTTCCGCTGAAGTTCCTTGGGCATTCTTGCCCGGCATTACAAAATAAAGTTGATTTCCCAGCTTCTTCTATAAGCTCTGCATTGTAGGGCCATAGCTGCAGAGGATGCTGGGAGTGTGGTTAAGCCAAGGTTGTGTGATGTGTGTGTGTGTCACTGGTTTGGGAAGCAAAGTGCGATATGAGGGCTATTCCTTACAAAGCATACAAGTGTGATTCGTGTGCCAATTTTTTTTTGGGGGGGGGGGGGGGGTTTAAAGCCAGCGGGAAAACCTGGATACACTGGTGATTTTATTTTACTGTGGTAGAACTGAATGTCCCTGGGCGGATGGCTGAATAAATATGACACTTTGCCATGTGGTAGCTTGTCATGGCGTCTGTGTAAGTGCTTGGTACTCTGTTTGCCTGGCCAAGTGGGGGTGGGGATCTTGCTGCACTCCTGGTCGTGATCAGGAATCCTGGAAAGAAAAGCTGTAACATCCTCTGCTATATATAGTTTAATCATTGTATTGATTTGTATTTGGACCCTGCTTTTGCTCCCCAGTGGGGCCCAAAGCAATTTACATCATTTTTTCTTCCCCCATTTTATCCTCACAATAAGCCTGTGAGGTAGCTTTAGCTGAGAGACAGAGTGAATGGCTCCAGGTCCACCCAGTGAGCTTGGGATTTGAACCTGGGTCTTATATAGTCTGCTTTTCCATTAACTTATTAACAAATTCAGTTCCCCTATCTGAGTACACGTGTAGCTGCTCTGAAATTTCTCCTGAGTTGCTCTGTTGATAAACCAGGCACAGGGGGGCAAGACTGTTGTGAGGTAGATTGTCATTAGGCCTCAATTTCACAACATTTGCAGCTTCTTAGCATTTATACCAACTGCATCCAATAACAGTTACTGAAATTCAGTCTCTGAGTGCAGCAGCTTGTACTTACATAGAAATTCAGCATTGCCTTCAAGCCTTGTGTTTGCTCTTTTCTGTTTTTCCGCTGACCAGTGCTGAGTGGCGTTCTGAAGATGGAGGCTTTAACGGCCAGCCAGATCCGCCAAAGGTTCATCAACTTCTTCGTGGAGAACCGGCACACGTATGTGCACTCCTCCGCCACCATCCCCCTGGATGACCCCACTCTCCTCTTTGCCAACGCCGGCATGAATCAGGTTGGATGTTACTGAGATCTAAAATGTTACGGTTCATTGGATTTATTTACACTCACTGCAAATCATTGCAAGTCCGACTCCTTCAGAAGAGGAGAACAACTTTAAAAACGTGTGCTGACACCAATCTAATGGCCTCGACTGGTCTCCAGCACAGGGAATAGCAATTTCACTTATGAATGGTATGGAGAGATTAGATGGAGATTTTTCTCCTCCTTCCACACTGTTAGAATTGGATGAAACAGATCTGCAGTAGGCTTAGTATGAACTGGAAAAGGTACCGTTTCACCCATGCATAGTTTGGTGCCAGTTTGGTGTGGTGGTTAAGAGCGCAGACTCTAATCTGGGAGAACTGGGTTTGATTCCTCACTCCTCCACATGCACCTGCTGGTGTGACCTTGGGTCAGTCACAAGTCCTCTCAGAGCTGTTCTCTCAGAAGAAGTGTCTGTCAGAGCTCTCTCAGCCTCACCTACTTCATAGGGTGTCTGTTGTGGGGACCAGTGTTCCCTCTAAGCTGAGTTAGTGTGAGCTAGCTCACAATTTTTTAGCCTCCGGCTCACACATTTTTGTCCTAGCTCAGGAAGGAGGGCTCCAGAGCAAACTAATTTATGTAGTACCCAAAGTGCTCACTCACAACTTTAATGCCAGTAGCTCACAAAGTAGAATTTTGGCTCACAAGACTCCACAGCTTAGAGGGAACATTGGTGGGGAGGGGAAGGAGATTGTAAATTGCTCTGAGAGTTCTTCGAGTAGTGAAGGGCAGGGTATAAATCCAATCTCTTCTTCTTCTTCTAGTTAATTTAGGATGGTAGATCTCAAACCTTCGGAGTGGGACTTGCTTCTAAACTTAGGGTTGAACCTAGTTTCCTTATTTCTCTCCTAGTTCAAACCTATCTTCCTCAACACTATCGATCCCTCCCACCCCATGGCAAAGCTGACGAGAGCAGCCAATACGCAGAAGTGCATTCGGGCTGGCGGGAAGCACAATGACCTGGACGACGTTGGCAAGGATGTCTACCATCACACTTTCTTTGAGATGCTGGGCTCCTGGTCCTTTGGAGATTACTTCAAGGTACAGTTATGATTCCCTGACCTGGATGGCTCAGGCTAGCCAGATCTCGGAGGCTAAGCAGAGTCAACCCTGATTAGTACTTGGATGGGAGACCGTCAAGGAAGTCCAGTGTCATTATGCAGAGGCAGGCAATGGCAATCCACCCCTGAACATCTCTTGCCTTGAAAACCTTATGGGGTCACCATAAGTCAGGTGTGACTTGACAGCACTTTCCACCACTATAATTATAACACTGGGTGGGTGGGGGTTACCTGTAGCTGAGACTGCAAGTAACTGGCCAGCTGTTACCTGCCTTCTTTTCTGAGATGCTTGGGAGAAAGTCAGATATATCAATATTTTAAATGAAACTGTGCTTGCGTGCTTTTCTCTGCAACTCTGGTGGTAGACCTTTATCTATTGGGTGTTGTAAATAAGAAGCGGGAGACTGACCAGTTATGAAGGTGCACAGAGAACTTATATAGTTATAAAGGTGAAATATATACAGATACATTTACAGGCTATTGTACAGCATGTCATGCCTTAGTCTATGTAAGTCCCCATCCAGTTTACTAAGCTGATAGCTGTTATGCTAAACCCCAGCTAATCTCTAACAGGGTGATGCAATCACTAACTCTAACAAGCCCTGAAAGAGTAACACCTGCTAGAAAACACCTGGCTGTAATTACATGATTACCAGCATGACAGCTAGGTCTGACAAACAGATCAAACTGATCTATAGTAACTACTTGCTACCTCTATCACTCTGACATATATCTCAATAGTATCTGGCTACAAGTCTGCATGTGGTATGAACTTCAGCTTCTGCTTTTCAAAAACAGAATAGACCCAGTACTCAAACAATTCTGGTTCTAGATCTCTAGGCAGTACCACTTCTGATTGCGACTCCCTGACTTGTGAGTTGTTTTTTTAAAGTACCCGTTAGGTACACTTTTATTAACTTTTCATTTATACACAAACCAACATACATACAAAATTTCCATTACTTTAAACTATGCATTTATGTTGTATCAGTCATACAGTTTTTTCCACGTCTTTTGAAATGTTGGGTCTGTTGTCCCTCTTGTCAACGATGACAGTTTGTCATTTTCAGCCGTCTCCAACAGTTTATTCACATATTCTTGCTTCTTTGGTGCTTCCATTTGTTTCCAATATTTTGCATATAATATTCTTGCTGCCGTAGATAGGTGTACTATCAAATATCTATCACCTTTATCAAAATCCTTTGGAAATATGTTTAGTAGTAATATTTCCGGCAAAAATGGTATTTTAGTTCTCAATACCTCTTGCATCATCTCGTGGATCGATCTCCAGTATCTCTTTGTTACATCGCAAAGCCGACTTGTGAGTTTTCTATATGCAGGGAATGTTTGTCCCCCAACTTGACATAACTGATTGCTTCCACATGCAAAGAAAATCCCTGCACCTAGTAAGCTAGCATCTCAGGATTATAGCAATCTGAAGTGGTATTGTCACATATTTAGCACCCCATTGAGAATCAGGACTGCATGAATATTGGAAATATTCTGTTCTTGAAAAGCAATATCTGAGGTTCCTACACAAAATATACACAGCCACAGTCCACTCCTTGCCTCTGTGAGTGTTGTCCACTGCAGTGTTAGGGTGGAAGAGGTGGTGTCTGAAGCATCTTTGAGAAGTTAGTAAACTATGCCGAGTCAATGCCGTAGCCCCTCTTTCTTCTCCATTCAGGAACTGGCTTGCAAATTTGCCCTCGACCTGCTCACCAAGGAATTTGGCATCCCCATTGAGAGGCTTTATGTCACGTACTTTGGCGGAAATGAGGCAGCTGGCTTGCAGCCCGATCTGGAATGCAAACAGATCTGGTTGGATCTCGGGTAAGTTGTGGGGAGTTAGGGGAACTCCCAAGGTGCATTGAAACTTGGCTGTGTGTTTTGGACAGCAGGAACTTCTGCTTGGTGATGCACAGTATGGCAAGAGGGAAAAGCCATCAGGTGGGTCCCAGGATTCCCTGCCCAGAAAACTGGGAGAGGGCAAAAAAAGAGGCATAGAAGCACAAATAGGAATGTCAGGATCTTTTTCTAAATTTCCTTTTGCCGACTCCAGGCATTGCTATAACCTGAACCAGATGCCTCTTTTTTCCGGACATTTTAGGTGTAGATTTGCTAATCGGATGAAAATGCTGTTTTTAAAAAAATGGGAAATCCGCTCAGTGGGCCCCCCGTGATCCAGAGTCTCTTTTGTAATCCACGCCACCACTGGCTCTTTTAAAAAATGTACAAAGAGCCTGCCAGTTACAGACACTGTCTCTTCCTTCGTTCCCCTCTGTCACTCACTGGGCATTTCCTTCTCCGTAGTCTGGCAGAGTGCAGGATCCTTCCCGGCAGCATGAAGGATAACTTCTGGGAAATGGGAGACACGGGGCCTTGCGGGCCTTGCAGTGAGATCCATTATGACCGGATTGGGGACCGAGACGCTGCGCACCTGGTCAATCAGGATGATCCTAACGTGCTGGAGATCTGGAACCTGGTGTTCATACAGTTCAACAGGTGATGCGAGAATTCATCTTCCCTGACACCTTCCCCGTATGTGTGTGTGTGTGGTGTCCTCTCTTTTACAGCCAGCGTAAGGATGCTACCAGAGCCTGCATCTCACCCACTCGCTTAACGCTCCTGTCTCTACCACAATCCGGGCACTGCCTACTGGATTTTGCTTTTGGACCACCAAAGCAGCAAATAACTCTTGGTTAGGGAAAGGTTATTTCCCTTGGGTTTTATTCTGGATTTGTTTTAATTCTCACTCATGTTTGTAGGTTCTCCCAGGTTGCACATACTCTGACTTTATATATCCAGCGGCATGTATTTTTTTTAACTGCTTTGAGGAATGGGGAGAGATGTGGGTCCCTGTTCATGTCTTCTGCATTACGAAGGAGGTGCTTTTCTTCCCACTCTACAGGGAGTCTGACGGAATCCTGAAGCCCCTTCCCAAGAAGAGTATTGACACCGGAATGGGTCTTGAGAGGCTGGTGTCCGTCCTGCAGAACAAGATGTCCAACTATGACACAGATCTCTTTGTGCCCTACTTTGAGGCTATCCAGAAGGTACCTGGCCCAGAGGTCATCTGCAGATTGGCTGTGGGTGATCTCTCCCTCTCCCTCCTTCTCTCCAGAGAAGATGTTCTGTGCCTAGATCACAGATTCTCAGGCTTTTTAAGCCTGTGGGAACCTTAAAATTCTGACAGAGGGCAGTGGGCATAAATGGCTGCCATTGGAGGCAATACCAGCTGCAAAATGCCAGGGAGCAAATGTATATAGAACTGTGATCGTAACTCTTCAACATTTCATGCAGATGTTCTGTTTAATGGGATGCCTTTTTATCTGCACAGCCAATCAGAAACCCTGAGAGGCAAAAGCCCTACTTAGCCCTGCCTACTTTCTAACAGCACGTGGCTGGCAGTATGGTGCCCATAAGCGCCCTGTTGGGGACTCCTGGCCCAGAGCTTCTTGGTTGCAGCAAAGCGCACCTTTCTCCCATTGAACTTCACTGCCAGCCCTAGCTGGATACTTTTTTCCTTCTGTTCCAAAATGTAGCAGAGTGATCTTCCACCCGTTTCTCATGAATGGAACTGTTCGTCTCTTCCCAACTGTTGAATTTCACCTTATTTCTTCTTCCTAGGGTACAGGTTGCAGGCCGTACTCTGGAAAGGTTGGTGAGGAGGATGCTGACGGCATCGATATGGCATATCGTGTCCTGGCTGACCACGCCCGAACCATCACCGTGGCCCTTTCGGATGGTGGCAGACCCGACAACACTGGCAGGGGGTGAGGGAGCTCTGGGGTTCAGCTTGTCCACCTGGGCCATTTGGGTGGTGCGGACGTGGTACAGGGGTTGGGGACTAAGCCTTAGGTCCTAAGCCTTGTGTCTGTTTGGACCCATCTTAGTCCACTGAGAAAGGGGGGGGAGCATTTTGGCTCCCTGAAAAAGGCTGATCCTTCATTATGACATGAGCAGGAGTGAGGCTTAGGATCGAAGGTTAGCGGTGCTGACGTGGTTCCTCTGAACAAAAAGCCATACGCGGCCCCTTTTGAAACATAATGGAGCTTCAGAGATGGTGCTCTCGGGGCTGTTATCCTGAGGTGGCAACTCTTGACATGATCTAAGGATTCTAGGAATGTTGGCCGCACACCCTGGCTTGGTTGTCTGGACCGGCCACTGTTATTTTTCTAGCAAGGAATGAACTCCACCTGCTAAGGATGATAACGCTGATAACTGTTTTGAGGATGGAAGGTGGATCAAGTGAATCAACTTGATCTTACCAAGTGCCGTTGACTTTCAAGTGACACCACTTTCTGATGTCTGAGGCGAGGTCAGAAGGTGTTACTCAAAGATGACCGCTTGGGTCAAACCCTGAAACAAAAGTCATGTAGGACATTAAGACCAGCCAAACTAATACAACAAGGTGTGCAGGAGTCTGTGTTCTCCAGAACTTTGTCATTCTGGGTTTTGGGGTTTTTTTAAGGATCCTCACAACACGAAGAGCACGCCATCTAATTTGTTAGCACTGCAAGCACTTTATTGTAAACTGCTATTTTATTATGTGATATGAGTTAGTTTTGAATTTTTATGGTTATGCCAATTAGGTACATTGTACCGCTCTTGTTAGCCGCCCTGAGCCTGTTCGCAGGATGGGCGGGGTATAAATATAATAAATAAATAAATAAACAACTTCCCTGTGTGGGACATTAGGCTGAGAGAATGGGACTGGCCCCTGGCCACTCGACAAATGTCCATGATAGAGTGGGGATTCGAACAAGGGACTTCCAGATCCTAGTCTGACACTCTTAACCACTGCACTGCTCTGGCTTTCTGATCTCAAGGTCTCTTCCTCAGAATCCTCTGTTAGGATGCTTCATTGAATCCAGCGGGCAGAGGGTGTGGCTAATATCACGTTCTTCCCTTGGCATACTGGGAACAAGAAGTTCCACTTGAAAAACATCATAACCAAAGTTGACTGAATGTCCTTTGACTGTGCGGCAGGACATTAAGGGTGGTGCCTATGAATCCTGGCACTGAGGAAATTCTGCTGTCTTGGTCACAAATGAGGCTAACCCCTTGCAATCTGTTTTCCCTCAGGTACGTTCTGAGGCGCATCCTTCGCCGGGCTGTGCGCTACGCCCATGAGAAGCTAAATGCCCGCAAAGGGTTCTTTGCGACCCTGGTTGACGTGGTGGTGGAATCGCTGGTAAATTCCTTTCTGTTGCTCTTGAGGCTTTGGGGTGCTCAGGGCATGGAGCAGAGAAGAAAGTTAATTGTTCTGACTAAACGATCCCTGTTCCTTCAGGGCGGTGCCTTCCCTGAACTGAAGAAGGACCCTGACATGGTGAAAGACATTATCAACGAAGAGGAGGTTCAGTTCCTGAAGACGCTGAATAGAGGGCGCCGTATCCTTGACAGGAAGATTCAGAGCTTGGGAGACAACAAAACCATTCCTGGTATGAAACAGGACAACATAGAGCTCGACCAGCCTGACAGCCACCATGGTACAGAGTGTCGGACTAGGATGTGGGAGACTGCCATGAAAGCTTGCTGGGTGACTTTGGGCCGACTGGGTGCTACTCCACCAAATTTTACTCTTGGCCATCTTCGGGCAGAAGATATAGGGCAATTAAAGCAAGGACAAATAATAGATTAAAAATAGTTTTTATTCGAGAGCTATTATTGCCTTAAATGCCGTATGAAATTGGAATTTGGGTGACATTGGTGGTTTTAAGTTGTTATGTGAACCTTAAGGGAGTTATGGGACAGTAGTGAATGGTGTGTGAGTGTATATGAATGTTGTTGTAGATCACCGAAAGGATTGCATCTTTAATTTCGTTGTACTATAGACGCTGAACTGCAGGCTGTGGAAGGTCAGTAGTTCAGCAGTTCGAGACCCAGGGTGCCGCATGATGGAGTGAGCTCCCATCTCTAGTTCCAGCTCCTGCCAACCTAGCAGTTCGAAAGCAAGAAATTGCAAGTAGATAAATAGGTACCACTTCGGTGGGAAGGGAACAGCATTCCGTGCACCTTGGTGTTTAGTCATGCCGGCCACATGACCACGGAAACGTCTTCGGACAGCGCTGGCTCTTCGGCTTTGAAACGGAGATGAGCACCGCAACCCTAGAGTCGGACTCGACTGGCTTTCGAGCAAGGGAACCATTACCTTTACCTTTACCTTACTATGTACAATGACAATAAAGTATATTATTATTATTACTTTTCTGTCTCCAGGAGACACTGCCTGGCTGTTGTACGACACCTACGGCTTCCCCGTGGATCTCACTGGGCTGATTGCAGAGGAGAAGGGCTTGGACGTTGACATGGAGGGCTTCGAGGAGGAGAGGAAGGCCGCCCAGGTAAGGCTCGGCCACTGCTCATTCAGGCTCTTTAGGGAGCGCCGATTGAATACGTCAATCCATACGTTGGTTGGTTTTAAAAATGGTGCGACTCACTTTCTGTGCCTTGCATGCAGGCAGTTTACAGCCAGAGGCATGAGCCCTTGAGCATGAGACGGAGGGCAAGAGCCAGAGAGCCCTTAACCCGTGGCTCACAGCTTGTGCCTTCAGGGGAGTCAGCTTCAGAATCCGGGAGGGGGGAGCAAGGCATCATTTTGCTCTGGGTTGAGCCATGTTGCACTTCTTACTGTTGTAAGCTACTCTGGGTCCACTTGAGGAGGGAAGCACAGTACAGATATTTAAATCAATAAATAACGCTTTTAGAAGAAATGCAGGAAAGTTTTTTTTAAAGTGCCCAATGGACTCAAAACAATCGGCGGCACAGTGGAAATCAGGACACTCACCTCCCTTTCATGTATTATCCCCTTAAAATAACACTTTATTCTGCTCTAGCGGGTATGGTTGTTGGCTGTTTCAGAGGGTAGCCATGTTGGTCTGCAACAGAACAGCTAGATTGGAGTCCAGCAGCACCTTAGAGAACAATACGTTTGGGCGGGGGGTGGTGGTTATAAGCTTTCGAGAGTCAGAAGTTCCCTTTCTCAGATGTTGTTGGCTACGTGGGTGCACTTACATTCATCGTGCATGGCAATTCATGGTGCATGGCTCACAAAAGCCAGATAGGGCTAAGCTAAACCATATATATATTAAAAAGTACAAATATTTATTAAGGTGTACACGTGTTAAAACTTTCCTGATTAAAAATTGCTTTGTCTAAGATCAGACTGTAAAAGCTTGTCCACTATACATACAAATGATGGGTAAAAACTTTACAACTTTACAGTCTTCTGGTCTTCAGTTGTAAAGTTTTTACCCATCATTTGTATGTATAGTGGACAAGCTTTTACAGTCTGATCTTAGACAAAGCAATTTTTAATCAGGACAGTTTTAACACGTGTACACCTTAATAAATATTTGTATTTTTTATATATATATGGTTTAGCTTAGCCCTATTTGGTTCATAGTCATATCCTGGGTTGAGTCCCCCCCCCTTTTTTTTCTAGTTTTTGTCACAAAAGCCAGAAACAGGAAAGAAATGTTAACAAGGATTGCAATAGAAAGGGCACAAGGAAGAAAAAATAAGCAACAGTTCAGTTCTAACTCCTAGTTAAGGATGCCTGGAGAAAGTAGTATTATCAGCATAATTCAGGAGGGATAAAAGCACCTTGGCTTTCATTTGAGCAAGGACGAATGAATGGATCGAGAGCCATCACCTAGACGAGGTCTGGATAGCCAAACGCCTGTGGGAAAGAGATGAGCTCCTTTGTGGTGGATCGGTGTGTTTCTCTTTAGCCTAGCATACAGGAACCTTCCCACTTAAAAAGACAGAGCTTTTTAAAGATTTGGCGACTGACTGCTCTGTATCTCTTCTTCTATAGACCTGCAACTCTTCCCCGCTGAAAGAACTTTCTGTTTAGAAATTAGGTTGGATTCAGCCTTGCTGGCCCCGACCTGGATAGCCCAGGCGAGCCCGGTCTTATCAGATCTCAGAAGCTTTTTTTTTATTTTTTTATTTATATTTACATTTATATCCCGCCCTACCCCGAAGGCTCAGGGCGGCTAACAAGGGCACTGTGTGCCGGGTTAAAACAATAACATATAGTTTAAAAACAATAAATTACAATAAAATATCATAACAAATTACAACAAATTTAAGCAAGAAAGGGAGATCTTAACCTCACATAGCTACGTCCTACGATCTTGTCCTCAGCGGCGTGTCCAAGCACCTCGCTCCACCCTTAGGGCCAGGCAATCAGATGTTAGTACTCCAGGGCATAGGGGGTACAGGTGGAATAGCGGTGGTGGCGGCTCCTATTCAAAAGCCTGGCGGAAGAGTTCCGTCTTGCAGGCCCTGCGGAACTGAGAAAGGTCCTGCAGGGCCCGGATCTCCTCCGGGAGCTCCTTCCACCAGGCCCTGCTTAGTGTTTGGGTGGGAGACCTCCAAGGAAGTCCAGGCAGAGGCAGGCAGTGGCAAGCCCCCTCTGAACATCTCTTGCCTTGAAATCCCTACTGAACTGCCATGAGTCAGCTGTGACTTGACAGCACTTTCCACCACCACAGCCTTGCTGGCCTTACACTACGATCCTAAGCTCAGACATAAAATCCTAGTAAGCGTGCTTTAGATGGCGGCCTCATTTTCCTGGTGATGGCTGGGAAGCTGGGGTGGACAATCTGCAAAACATAGCAGGGTTCTCAGACATAAAATCCTAGTAAGCGTGCTTTGGACGGCGGCCTCATTTTCCTGGTGACGGCTGGGAAGCTGGGGTGGACAATCTGCAGAACATAGCAGGGTTCAAAATTAGCTTCATTAGTTGATCTGCCCCAACTCGTCCAGTGCTGTTTTGTCGCCTCTAGGGAGCGTGGCCAAGGGCATTGCTGCTGTACTGAGGCCTCCCTTTCCTGCCTTTCACCCTTGGGTTTGTTACTGTTCCCAGCTCAAATCCCAGGGCAAGGGTGGTGGTGATGAAGACCTCATCATGTTGGACATCTATGCGATCGAAGAACTCCGGTCCAGGGGTCTGGAGGTGACAGACGACTCTGTCAAGTACAACTATACATCGGATCCCAGTGGCGCATATGGTAGGTTCTAGGCGGCTCCTTTTTAATGTGGAATGTCAGATCTTACTGCGTTGGCACAATGTCTCCCTTGCAACAGGAGAACAAGGAGCTGGCTTTAGTCAAATTCTGTGTTTTCTGTGCCGCCTTCCCTCTTAAAATCCCTACATCCAAAGGCATCTGTAATTAAGAATATTCAGCAGCTTCTTGAATTTGAAGATGACAAGCGAGAGAACCTGCAAGGATTTGCAGGGCACGGCCCCCTTAGCCTTTCCTCTTTTCCTGCTTTCTTCTCTCCTAACAGCCAACCTACCTTTATCTGCCTTCCCATCTTCAGCTTTCCTTTCCCCAGCAGTCAAAAACTATGGCACAGGTGCACAGTGCTGGCTGCCGGGGCGGCCCCAGTTGCACAATGGGGAACCTGCAAGGACTTGAGTAGGGCACCTCACTTACCCCCATACCTACCTTCCCACACTATTTCCTCCTGGAAACCCCCGTATCCTCATCTTTCCCTGCTTCCTTCTTTCTTCCCCACCAACCATCATACCTTGTATCCGCCCCCCGTCTTCAGCTATATTTGTTATTGAATTGTTTCATTTATGCCCCACCTTTCACCCTACTGGGGACTGAAACCAGCTTACATCAGAGTTCTGGGACAACCTGGCTACATTCAGTGCCATTCCTAAGCCGGGTTGCACCCTTTTAAGCCCAGAGACTTGCACTGATAACCTCCGTTGCCACCACCAGCCTCTTGTTTTGCCCTCTCTGCTGCCTGTCATGAATTTTAAATAAAGAGCTCTGTGCCCCCCCCCTTCACCACTTCCCCCTCCCCAACCTGCAGAGTTTGACAGTCCCGTGGCCACGGTGAAAGCCCTCCGCCGGGACAAGAAGTTTGTGGAAGAAGTGTCTACGGGCCAGGAGTGCGGGGTCATCCTGGATCAGACCAGCTTTTATGCCGAGCAGGGAGGACAGATCTACGACGAGGGTTATCTCGTTAAGGAGGACGAAGGCAGCGAGGATGTAGGTTGCTGCTGTGACTTTGGCATTCAGAGATTCATTGGGGGGGGGGGTTTGTCACTGAACGTTATTCCATTGCAGGCTTCAGTGCTGAAGATTGCAATGAGACACCCGCAGCTGTCTCTCCACCCCTCCATGTTGGGTCCCGGAATCTAGCTCCTTCCCAAGTTTTCTGGGCCTGTGATGGGGTGGGTGGTTGCAGGAGCCCAGCCCCTCTGACTCTGTCCCTGCCCTTGCCCAACCGTCTGTGTTTGGTTTCTGTAGAAGACGGAATTCACAGTGAAGAACGTGCAAGTCCGTGGGGGCTATGTTCTCCACATAGGCACTGTCTACGGCAACCTCAAAGTAGGAGACGTCGTTCGGCTGTACGTGGATGAGGTGAGCGGATCACAAGAGCGGATCACATGGACACTGTTCTGGATTCACATCTTAGCTGTTTAAGCTGAGATCCCTTTCTGTTTTGATCTGGGGATACCGGAGAATCTTACCTTCTCTTTTTTTAAAAAAATAATTGTTTGAAAGTAAAAAGGCAGAGGTCATTTCGCGGGGGATCGCAGTGCCCCCAGGTGAGGTACGGGGGGCGGGGCACATGACGAAGCCCCGCCCCCTGCTTCCGGCCCTCATTCAGCCAGGAGAAGATGGAGGGTAAGTTGCTTCCTCCCTGCCTCTCCCCACCCCTGCCTGCCTGGGGCCAGGGAGGGCCTTTGCGGG
>NW_015174869.1:615287-652339 GCF_001447785.1 Gekko japonicus | reverse complement strand
AGTGGTGCTGCAAGGCTGGCGGCGGCGGCCGGGACCGTTGGAGGCGGGGTGCGTGGCCTTATGACACACTTCTGGTGATGTCAGGGGGTGTGGCATATGCTAATAAGTTATGCTAATGAGTTCCCCTAGCTCTTTTTCTACGAAACGACCCCTGTAAAAAGGTATGGCCCTGACCTGGATAGCCCAGGCAAGCCCGATCTCGTCAAATCTCGGAAGCGAAGCAGGGCCGACCCTGGCAAGTACTTGGATGGGAGACCTCCAGGGAATACCAGGGTCGCGAGGCAGAGGCAGGCAATATCAAGCCACTACTCTGAATGTCCTCCGCGCCCCAGTAGGAGTCGCCAGAGTTTGCCATGGCTTCCAGGCATGGGCACACACAAATGCAAAAATAACACACACACACACCCCAAAAAAAAAGGAAGAAAAGAAAAGGGCATGATGCAATTTAATATATAAATAATTGTTTGTAAATAAATACATTTGTGGGGTGGGTGGCTTGGGACCTGGACCTGGATTGTACTATCACAAGCAGCTAGCTAGTAAGCCTTCGACAACAGCTAGCGAGTAAGTTTACGCCATCCCAAAATAAGGGCTTCACTGTTACGGAGTACAGGCACTCAGGTACAGCTGGGACATAACATACAGACATCAAAGAAGAGATGCGGCGTTGAGCTATGGACCAAGAGAAAAATGAGGAGATGCACACTGAGGTGATGTGCATTTAAGTGATTTATTTAAGAGCCTGTTTGGTCTAGTGGTTAAGTGCGCGGACTCTAATCTGGGAGAACCGGGTTTGATTCCCCACTCCCCCACTTGCACCTGGCTGGATGACCTTGGGTCAGTCACAAGCTCTGGCACAGCTGTCCTTGAAAAAGAGCAGTTTCTGTCAGAGCTCTCTCAGCCCCACCCACCTCACAGGGTGTCTGTTGTGGGGAGGGGAAGGGAAAGGAGTTTGTAAACCGCTCTGAGGCTCCAAGTGAAGGGTGGGGTATAAATCCAATCTCCTCCTCCTCCTCTTCTTCTTATTTTTGAATTGGCCTTTAATCTTCCTGGATTTCTCAAACACGATCACTTTGGGGTGATACCTTTTTTTATCAAATCGAGGTGAAAATCTGGTGGGGCCCACAAAGGATTCTATAAAATGGCTTCTGGGGCCAGATGCAGCATGACTTTAGGCTGTCTGGTTGCAGGGCCCCCGTTTCCACCATCACCCCGCTTCCTATCCATCTTTGCTTTGCAGTCAAGGCGAAGACCCATCATGAGCAACCACACGTCCACCCACATCCTCAACTTTGCCTTACGTGCTGTCCTGGGGGAGGCCGACCAGCGCGGGTCCTTGGTCGCCCCAGACCGGCTACGGTTTGACTTCACCGCCAAGGGAGCCATGTCTACCAAGGAAATCAAGAAGGCAGAAGAGATTGCCAATCGGATGATTCAGGAAGCCAAGGTATAGTGCATGGGTGATTTGACTTCCAGGGCTGGGTTATGTTTAGTGTTGGAATCCCTTGGGGTGCTCAGCAGCTTGCCTGCACTTTGCTTGTGTGCATGAGACGGAACTGTTCTCCAAGGCCAGTTCTCAGATCACTAACATGGGTTTTTGCATTTCTGAGCTCTAGAGCAGGGGTCCCCGACAATGTTCCCTCTAAACTGTAGAGTCTTGTGAGCAAAAATCCTACTTTGTGAGCTACTGGCATTAAAGTTGTGAGCGAGCGATTTGGCTGCTGCATAAATTAGTTTGCTCTGGAGCCCTCCTTCCTGAGCTAAGGCACAAATGTGTGAGCCAGAGGCTAAAAAACTGTGAGCTAGCTCACACTAGCTCAGCTTAGTGGGAACACTTGTCCCCGACATGGTGCCCACCAACACCTTCCCTGGCATCCTCCCAAGTGTTTTTAGAAAGTGGGTGGGGCAATGTGGGACTCCTGCCCAGCAGGGCTTCTGATTGGCTACTGGAGACCCGATAGGCTGTGCAGACTAAAATAAGGTTGTTTCGGTTGAAATTGTCACCACAGGGTCACTTTTATTCCCTTTCGCTCCTCTCTGCTGGTGTATTTTTTTTTAATTACCCCTCTTCTCCTGGGGGGGCTGATCTAGAGGCTGCCATTGTTGTTTTCTGTAAAGATTCTCAAGAAATACCCCCATGACATGGAAACACTCTGTTTCATTGGGCACAGTTACTGGATTGTGTTTCACAGTAACCTTGTTCACAAGTTACGTTGAATGCATGTACAGTGTACACTTCTTTTTTCTTTACACGGACGTTGAGTAATTCTCATGCATGCATAGCTAGACTTGTGAGAGGAACCCCGTATTTATCCAGCTACTAATCCCCAGGTTCATTTGTAAAGCAAACACACCTTGGCTCTTTCTTACAAACAGATGTACATCCATACATGCAGGATGTGCATTCGTTCACTGTGATGTGAACAGGGCTTTATCCTCCTTGTGGTCAATTCTCCAGGTTGTCTATGCCAAGGACTGCCCTCTGGCAGCAGCAAAAGCCATCCAGGGGCTGCGAGCAGTGTTTGACGAGACATACCCCGACCCTGTGCGTGTCGTCTCGATTGGCATACCCGTGGAGGACATGTTGGCTGACCCCTCCAGCGCTGCTGGGGCAATCACGTCTGTCGAGTTCTGCGGGGGAACGTAAGTCCTGTAGAATTTATTGCCCTCTTAACGCCTTCCATTTGACTGTTCCAAATGATTTTAGAACTTTTTTATCGACTCGATTAAATATGCAGCCCATCAGTGTTATGAGTGGTAGATTAACGAGGACCCCTTTTTCAGAGCATTTCTGTGACTGTTCTTTAGGGAAGAGCAGTACGATGTTGCATATTTTATTGGAATGTCCACTGTATGCAACTCCTACTAATTGATTTTTAACATACTATTTGGACAATATTTCCTTTTTACCCCATTATAAGAATCTCGCTCCTTTTATCTGACTGATCTCCTAATATTGCCCTCACTAGCGTTACATTTCATTACTTGGGCATAAAATCTCAAAGATGATATTTATCAGAGGAGGTATTTACCCAAAAGAGCTTTGATTGGATTGGATTGGATTAATCTCAAAGATGATATTTATCAGAGGAGGGTAAATAATTGCTCAAGATATTTACCCAAAAGAGCTTTGATTGGATTAAAGGAAAGTGCTGTAGAAGGAAGAGAGATTCTGATCCACAGGAAGAGGGTTACACACATGTGGAATTCTGTGTAGAACAGAGATACTTAGAAAGTGCAGTGTGCTTGCCAAGCTGTGTCTGTTTATTCTCTCTATCCTATTCGTCTTGGTTTGTAAGCCCAGTGGGGCAGAGATCGTATCACTACTCTGTATTAAACAGGGCAACTTGTTAAATTTCTTTCTGTCGTAGCGATGGCAACTGTGGTAGCTTGCTTCTGTGTGCAAAGCCATAATGCATCAAAGACCAAGAAATATCAGCAAAAGGGTTTGTGACAAAGCTAAGACCAGCCTGTTCCCTGTGGATGTCTCACTAGTGCCTCTAAATAAATTTGCTAAGGCAGAAGGTTGGGGGGGGAGAGGAAGCTGAGGTATTTCCTCCGCGCCAGTTTGGTGTAGTGGTTAAGTGTGCGGACTCTAATCTGGGAGAACCAGGTTTGATTCCCCACTCCTCCACTTGCACCTGCTGATGTGACCTTGGGTCAGTCACAAGCTCTGGCACAGCTGTCCTTGAAAAAGAGCCGTTTGTGTCAGAGCTCTCTCAGCCCCACCCGCCTCGCCGGGTGTCTGTTGTGGGGAGGGGAAGGGAAAGGAGTTTGTAAACCGCTCTGAGACTCCAAGTGAAGGGCGGGGTATAAATCCAATCTCTTCTTCTTCTTCTTCTTGACATTCCTGCAGGCACTTGCAGAATTCCAGCCACGCCGGTTCCTTTGTGATTGTGTCTGAGGAAGCCATTGCCAAAGGCATCCGGAGGATAGTGGCCGTAACTGGAGCAGAAGCCCAGAAGGTGAGCAGCAGGAGAGTGGGCGGGAACCTTGGGAAGGTGGGAGGGGCACTGACCCAGATGATACCTTATCTGCTTTGCATGTGAAAAATTCCCAGGTTCGACCTTGGCATCTCCAGTTAAAAGATCTTGGGTAAGTAGGGCTGGGAAAGGCCTTTGCCTGGAAAGAGAGCCGCTAGCAGGCAGAATAGACAGTCTGGGGCTTGACTGACCACTGGTCTGACTCCATATAAGATAGCTGCAGACGTCAAAATCAAGTTGTTCTCCTCCAGGCTTGCATGTGCATACGCTGCACCAGGGTTCCCAGCCTTTTTGTGCTTCTGGGCACCTTTGGGATTCTGACATGGAGCGCTGGGCACAGTCACAAAATGGCCATGGGCGTTAAAGCCAAGCACAAAATGCCGAGGAGCAAGATTACCTATAATTCTGATAGTGACTCGTCAGCATTTCAGACTGGAGCGCTTTTTAACCAGCGTGCCTTTTGATCTGCACAGCCCATCAGGAGCCCTACCTAGTCCTGCCCACTTTCTGAAAGCACGTGGCGGGTGAAGAAGAAAATGGGCTGCAGCCAGCAGTCTGCCAACAGAGCCAAAAAGTGGGAAGTGCCAGGTTATAATTGATTGATTGATTGTTGTACAAAGTCCCTGTGCCGTGTAGAGGCTTCGTCAGGGGGAATCAGAGCTTTCACCTCGTGCTGGAACTGTCCGCAGCAATTAAGTTCTATAACTGATTAATAAATCAATCAGCTAACACAACAATAAATCAAGTAGTGCTTGGCGGGTGCCAGGAAAGGTTTTGGGGAGCACCATGCTGCCCACAAGCACCACATTGGGGACCTCCTATACTACATGAAGGAGCTGCGGTGGCTCAAGTGGTTAAGACGCTGAACTGCAGGCTGTGGAAGGTTGGTAGTTCAGCAGTTCAAGACCCGAGTGTGCCGCATGACGGAGTGAGCTCCTGTCTCTAGTTCCAGCTCCTGCCAACCTAGCAGTTCGAAAGCAAGAAATTGCAAGTAGATAAATAGGTACCACTACAGTGGGAAGGTAACAGCGTTCCGTGCGCCTCGGTGTTTAATCATGCCGGCCACATGACCACGGAAACGTCTTCGGACAGCACTGGCTCTTTGGCTTTGAAACGGAGATGAGCACCGCGACCCTAGAGTCAGACTCGACTGGCTTTCGAGCAAGGGAACCTTTACTTTTACCTTTTTATACTACATGAGTGCCTATGGGGCCCCATTGAGCTGCGAGGCTGAGGGAGCAAGACTTGGGGTGATCAGCCACCACTGCTTAATTGCTCATCGGTCAGTGAAAGGTTCCTTGTTTTTGCACTGCCACCAGTTGTTGAACTTCTCTTCCAAAGGCACTGAGGAAAGCGGACAGCCTTAAGAAACTGCTGTCTGACCTGGAAGCAAAGGTGAAGGTGCAGACTGCTCCCAATAAAGAAGTCCAGCGTGAGATCGCAGACCTCAGTGAGGTACGAGACCGCTCCGGCTCCTCCTCTGGGTGGGGGAACGGCGACTGCAGCCCCTGCCCCAGAATTCTCCAGCTGTCAGAGAGCCACGAAAAGGCAGCGCCATTTTGCCAAACGCTGAACAGGAGAGGCAGCTGGCTGTGCGGCAGAGTCTCGTAGGCAAAGTTGTGGTATGCTGTGCACCCGCACAACCCAGGCTCTAAAGGCAGGGAAGGCGAACTTGGTATACCACGTAGGATAATTTCATAACACTACCTTGCCTCACTGTGTTCCTAGAAGAGGAACCTTTTGTGGAGAGCACTGAATCAGGCCTTAAGGTCCTTCCCAAGGAGGCCAAATTCTAACACCTGTAATGCAATATGCAAAGTAATATATTTTCCATAATTGCATAATTATTTTCCTAGAAGGTGTGAGAAGCACGGAATCTGCCCTTCCCAGGGAAGACAGATCCTGAGATCTGTAATGCATTTGTGCTAAATGATATATTTTCATAAACCAACATTGCGTAATTAGGTCCCTAAAAGCCACAAGAAAAGAACACTGAATCAGGCTCTTACTATTCTTGATAGAGTCCTTCATTGAGGGCCTGGGATTTTTTTTTTTACCCACCGGATTTTAATCTTCTTATCCAAAAAGCCATAGGAGCTAGATGCTTGTTTGTTTTTAAAGGGAAGTTGAGATTCTTGGGTTTCCATACTCGTCATGGAGGTCAGGGCTGGTTCCAGATTTTGGGGGGGCCTTGGACAGGGAGTTCCTAAAGCCCCCCTCCTCTACCCACCACCAGGCACTCACACCCTCCTTCCTTCTTACCTGCTTGCATGTCCTTCCCTTGTTTGCTCACAAGCCTTCCCACTGCTCATGCTCACAGGTGCCTGGAGCCCTTTCCACAGCGGCACCGGGCAGTGCAGGGAGGCAGGGGTGGGGCAAAGCTAGCAAGGGAGTGGGCAGGGGGTGCCAAAAGCAGTGGGCCCCGGCAGCTGCCTCACCTGAGCGTATGCTGACTCTGGCCTAGGTGGAGGTGCTCGATTCTGCTCCGGTCCATCTGGCCTGACCACGAATGTGCAACGCTTAGAGCCCTCCCTGTAGCCATGGGAATACAACCAAATCAGGCACCTTGTGAAGTCAGGGCGAGACTTGCAAGTTCTTCTTCCGTTTGCAGACCCTGGCCACTGCCGTCATTCCTCAGTGGCAGAAGGATGAACTGAGAGAGGCCCTCAAAGCCCTGAAGAAGGTGATGGACGACCTGGATCGTGCCAGCAAAGCCGACGTCCAGAAACGAGTGAGCTTGTCCTTTCTGTGCCCCTCTCACCCTCCCCCTTCACGTCTTCCCCCCGGCTGTGTCATACGTGAAGAGCGCAAGCAAATAGAAATGGCTGTAAACACGCGTCGAGGGGATAAGCAGGAAAGGGCTCTGCCTCCGCTCTTAGTATTTTAAAGGGAAATGTACCCATTTCTGCACAATGGCCTCTCTTCGTGTGTCTCTTTTGCACTCCATGCTGGCTGAACACACAATAAAATTCCTGAATGCAAGCAACGAAGTTATATTTAACCATTCTTCTATCACAGGACTTATTTTAAAAATCAACCACTCAGTGTGCTATGTATTTCATTTCTAACTTTCAGGAGACGTCTCTAGCTCTACTCAAATAAAATCTATTAATGGGGAATTTCACATTACCCAGTTTCTCCCGGTTTCAAGCCGGGAGTCTTCCGTTTTGAGTTGAACCAGTACAGGGCTGCCGTTTCACACATGGCTTGCCCCTACTGGAAATCAACCGATTCAGAAGCGGTTTGGCGTTTCACACACGCACCGCTTTGTTTTCCCGCCGTTTTCTTCCCGCGCGGGCAATCGATTTTTTTTAAAGTCCGATTTATAGCATTAAAAAAAAAGCCCGCGTGGGCGAAAAAAGGCGGGAAAGAAGCATATCGGAACCGGGAGAGGGAACGGGAGACTACTCTGAAGCGGTTTACAGGTAAAACGCTTCCATCCCGGTTCCTAAACGGAACAGAGGCTTCTGTGTCTGAAATGGCAGTTACATCCCGGTAGGGAACCGATTCTCAACCGGGTTCTGTCTGAAATGACAGAGCAGAACCCGGTTGAAAACCGGTTCCCTACCGGGAGATATCGCCTGTCTGAAATTCCCCATGATCTTGAAGCCACGTGATGCATCCTTGCTGAATCTGACCTGTGCCTGGACAGGAGACCACTCAGAGACACACACCCCTTCCCAGTACGTTGCCTTGAGTTCTGTGGAAGAAAGGCAGGATAATCTATGCCGTAAACCAGAAATCAATCACGTAAGATGCTTCTCTTGGGTGTCTGACAAAATCCTGAAAGCGTTCCATTCCTGGTTAATAAGCAGCGATCATGCTGCCCTGACCTGGATAGCCCAGGCAAGCCCGATTTCCTCAGATCTCGGAAGCTCAGCAGGGCCGACCCTGGCAAGTCTTTGAGTGGGAGACCTCCAAGGAATACCAGGGCTGGGAGGCAGAGGCAGGCTATCAAGCCACTTCTCTGAACATCATCCATGCCCCAGTAGGAGTCGCAACTCGCCAGGGGCCTGGGTACGTACACACACACATGCACACGTGCACAAATGCAAAAATACCAGAAAAGGAAAAGAAAAGCAGCAATCATGCCCACGGGCAGCCTGGGTTGTGTTTGAACATTTCCTTGTTCTCCCAGGTTCTGGACAAGACGAAGCAACTCATTGAGACTCAGCCTAACCAGCCGCTGGTCATACTGGAGATGGAAAGTGGAGCTTCTGCAAAGGTAACCCACCTGAATGGCCACGCCAGCCCCTCTCTCCTCCCTCACGAGCACCTGCTGTAGTGGAGGTAGGACACAGGTGGCTGGTCTGTTTCTCTTGCTGCAAACATGACATAGGCCCAGAGAAGTGAAAATAGCATAGGATGTTGGGAGGCAGAGCCCGGCCCTCAAGCCACTTCTCTGAACGCCTTCCATGCCCCAGTAGGAGTCGCGACTCGCCAGGGGCCTGGGTACGTACACACACACATGCACACGTGCACAAATGCAAAAATACCAGAAAAGGAAAAGAAAAGCAGCAATCATGCCCACGGGCAGCCTGGGTTGTGTTTGAACATTTCCTTGTTCTCCCAGGTTCTGGACAAGACGAAGCAACTCATTGAGACTCAGCCTAACCAGCCGCTGGTCATACTGGAGATGGAAAGTGGAGCTTCTGCAAAGGTAACCCACCTGAATGGCCACGCCAGCCCCTCTCTCCTCCCTCACGAGCACCTGCTGTAGTGGAGGTAGGACACAGGTGGCTGGTCTGTTTCTCTTGCTGCAAACATGACATAGGCCCAGAGAAGTGAGAATAGCATAGGATGTTCATCCTGGCGATGATTTAGGAGTATCCAGTTCCTTTTCAGTGGAGTACAGTTTGCCGTTTCCTTAGCCTAAGGATATATGGGTGTGCCGCCAGATGGCAGGCTTTCAACAGAACGGGTCCAAAGCAAAAGCAGGCATCTCTTTTCCCTGAGACGTTCCTTGACTTGACAAGAAGGACGAGTGGTGCCAGGCACCTTCGCCTGGCCTCTGGCAACCAGGGTGGAACATTAAGAGCTAGCTCGGCATCGGACGCTGTGTCGTTGGTCTGTGGAGGCCAAGAGTGCCGGGAACAGCAAACCTGGTTCTCAACTTAGAGGCTCAAGAGCGGAATGCTTACGAGACTGCGCTGACGAGGGCTGCAGTGCTCGGGGTGGGTTCAGACAGCAGCCGCCCACCCCGACAGCGTGCTTTCTGCCTAACCCGGCCACGTGTCCCACTGCAGGCACTGAACGAGTCCTTGAAGCTGTTGAAGACTCACTCTCCCGAGACAGCCGCCATGCTCTTCACAGTGGATAACGAAGCCGGCAAGATCATCTGCTTATGCCAGGTTCCTCAGGTGAGAGAGAGCTGGACGCTTGGGAGTCCAGGGGGCACTGGCAAAAAAGCAGCGTGGGCCACTGGACCCTGCATTTTCTGTGTCTGGATCGCTCGGGTGGTGGCCCTTTTCTATTTATTTATTTGTCTCATTTATACCCTGCCCTCCCCGCAAAGCAGGCTCAGGGCAGCTTCCACTCAAGCATAAATACAGTTAAAACATCATACAATCATATAAAAACACTGCAGTTAAAACAGATACAAATTCACAAAGGGCTGGCGGCAATTAATTAATTAATTAACCAAGATGGCTCGCTTTCAGAATAGATTTCCACTTCCCAGATGTTATTCTGCTCGTGGTTTCCTGCGGCGCCGGCTCAATGTCAAGACCAAGAGCCAGGGCTCTAAAGCAGCGGCGGCCCGTAACTAGACACCTGGCGGAAGAACTCCGTCTTGCAGGCCCTGCAGAACTGTAACAGATCCTGCAGGGCCCTGATCTCCTCCAGGAGCTCATTCCACCAGGATGGGGTCGCCACTGAAAAGGCCCTGGCCCTGGTAGTAGCCAGCCTGGCCTCCTTGGGGCCAGGGAGGGTCAATCGATTTTGAGACCCCGACCGTAGTGCTCTCGGGTATATATGGGGAAAGGCAGTCCCGTAGGTATGTTGGACCCTGGCCATATAGGGCTTTAAAGGTAAGAACCAGCACCTTGAAGCGGATTCGGTATGCTATTGGCAGCCAGTGCAGTGTCCTCAGCACAGGCTGGATGTGCTTCCGCCTGGGGAGACCCATCAACAGCCTGGCTGCAGCGTTCTGCACTAGCTGCAGCTTCTGAATCCGCGACGGGCAGCCCCATGTAGAGAACGACCATTGGTACTTACCCGAGAAGGTTCCTTCTCCGCTGAGGCTTGGAGGACATCTTGTGGGTGATTCCCATCCTTCTTTAGGGAGGCAGGACTGGTGTTCTCTGGGAGGCTCTATCCTCCTCACCACTTAGATAGCTTTCTGCTACAGGATCCAGTCTTTGCCTCTCTGTACTGTCCTCAGGAGCCTGTAAATCCACAGGCTCCTGGCTGGCAGGTGCCTCCTCAGGGGCATCAGCAAGGGCAGGCATGACATCAGCAGGGGCAGGCATGACACTCCCAGAGCAGTAACTAATTTATGGGTGGGAGGTCATCATCTGTTGATAGAACAGACTGCAAAACGCGACGACAGAAGGCCGCATCAGCCGAATCGTACACATTAATTTTGTAATGTCTGATAAAGGTGGAAAGGTTAGAAGTAGGATAATTGTAGATAGTAGGTGGTAATAGAAAAAGAAGATGTTAGCAGAGCTAACCCTAAGCTGCTCTCCCTACTGAGGCAGGAAAAGAACTGAGTTAGGGCGACTCCCACCAAAGGAAACAGGAAGAAGTTTTGAACTTAGTCCTGCCTCCCTAAAGAAGGATGGGAATCACCCACAAGATGTCCTCCGCCTCAGGGGAGAACGTTACAGTAGTCTAATCTCTAGGTGACCATCGCATGGATCACTGTTGCTAGGTCGGCGCGGTCGAGGAAGGGAACCAACTGCCTGATCAGCCAAAGATGTTAAAAGGCTGACTTAGCAGTGACTGCTACCTAGACCTTCATTGTTAAGGAGGCATCCAGGAGCACTCCCAGACTCCTAATCTCCGGTGCTGGCACCAGTGGAGGCCCCCCCCCGAAGGTCGGGAGTGGGATCCCTACCCCCAAACCACCCCGACTCGCTGGATTCAACTTCAGCCGGCTCAAGTCTAAGCCCAACCAGCCACCAACCTCCAAGCAATGGCTGGAGATCTCCCGCTATTAAAACTCATCTCCAGATGAGAGAGATCGGTTCACCCGGAGAAAATGGCTGCTTTGGAAAGTGGACCCTATGGCATTATACCTCATTGAAGTCCCTCCCCTCCCCAAACCCCGCCCTCCTCAGGCTACACCCCCAAAATCTCCAGGTGTTTCCAAACCCGGAGCTGGCCACCTTCCTTTTTTCTAAGGCCATTCATAGCTGTGGAATTGTGAGAGTGGACTTCGTATTTTTGGCCACTGTCAAATCTTGTCAATTCAAAGCTTTTGTATGCAGTGCCAGCTACCGGTCACTCACTGATAACGTTTATCTGTAAGAGGGTCATTTTTGAGTGGCTGTTTCCTTCAAGAGTCTTCTTGTACTGTCCCCAGTTCAGTGTTGCAGGGCTGCCAGCATTCTCGATTCTTCCCAGCAGCATCAGGGAAAGGCATAATATTCCAGAGGGGCAGGCCTGTAGCTATGGTGGGGCTTTGGGGGGTTCTGCCCCCTTTCTTAATAGCATAGCCCCACAGGAATTTCTCCTGTAAATGCTTTTTTCAATCATTTTAAACAATTTTAAAGGTGTATACTCCCTTAAGCAGAGTGGGGTGCTGTAGTTGAATAATTCCCACATTAAACAAGGGGGTTGGAGTAGGTGACCTCTAGGATCCCTTCTAACTCTGGAAACTATAGAAATCATCACCCCTATCTGCCAACTTGTTATCAGAACTGTTGCTTAAGCTGGCAGAAGTAATTAACTTGCAGCAGCTGAAAAAGTTGTGGGAGCAGCCAAAAGTGATTAAGTTGGTACATGAGTCGGGGAGAGTAAGCATGCATGACTCTGCTACAGCAAATTACCACTAAAAAGTGACTTTTTTGTGGCAGAAGCTTTTGGAAACTAAGAACACTTCAGACATAGCAGGCTCTAGTCTACGAAAGCTTGTGCCACAACTGATCTGTCAGTCTTGAACATGCCTCTCTCCGTTTTGGAATAAAGGGGAGAGTCTAATGTGCCCTGACATGGATGGCCCAGGCTAGCCCGATCTCATCAGGTCTTGGAAGCAAAGCAGGGTCAGCCCTGGTTAGTACTTGGGTGGGAGACCACCAAGGAAGTCCATGGTTGCTATGCAGAGGCAGGCAATGGCAAACCTGAATGTCTCTTCTTGAAACCCCTACGGGTTGCCGTGAGTCAGCTGTGACTTGACATTTTCCCACCGCCCCTAATGGGCACGCTCTCTTTCTGTCTCCCAGGAAGTGGCCAACAAAGGGCTGAAAGCCAGCGAGTGGGTGCAGCAGGTGTCGGGACTGATGGACGGCAAAGGGGGCGGCAAGGACCTCTCCGCTCAGGCGACGGGCAAAAACGTCGAGTGCCTGGAGGAAGCCCTGAAGCTGGCCACAGACTTTGCCAAGCTCAAGCTGGGTGGGCTGAAGAACTGACCCCAGTCCGGGCCCGCGCTGAAGAAGGGAATACCACGTCTGCTCAGCCAATAGGGTTTGGAGCTGACTTTTTAGCGGCATTTATGGAGATAACAGGCTACGGGTTCTTGTCCTTCTAACTTCACCAGCTCGAGCAGTGACCCGGGTGGAGGACAAAATGCCAGCACTGCACAGATTCTAATCTAGTCTCATAGTAATAACTGACCCATCCCACGATGATGCCTGCTGCCAGTTAGCTGTCTCAGTTTGTGTGTGTGTGTGTGTGGGTGTGTGTGTAAAGCAGTTGTGTCATTTGCTTCCCGAGATTGTAAGTTCAGTGCTCAGAGCTGCTCCCCCACCATGCAGTGTAAAGAGTCATCATGACCAGGGTTCAACACGCACAACCTCCGTCCATCCTTGGGCACTTGAGACGGTTGCTGTCACACGACTGGGCAGAGGGGTAAACATCAACGCTGCTATTTATCCCTTCCTCATCCATGTAACTCTGGCTGCTCTTGCCGCTGGTCGTACTGTTAACCTGCGTTGTTTGTAGCAAAGCCTTAGGTGGACTCACTCGCCCCGGCATGAGGAACTGTGGCCGCTAGATTGAGTGCTAAATAAAAGAACAGATGAAAGTGTGTCTGCGGGCATTTGTGGCTACCAAAACAAAGTGTGCGTGTGAGCTGTTGCTGTATAAGGAATGCCACCTGCAGGGGCAAATGGTGCATATTATGTGTCTATATCCGTCTGTTTCCCAAACAGCAAGGGGGAAGGGAGTGAATAACGTAGCATATCCTGAGAGTGGAAGGCTACAGTGGATGTTCTGTTTTGCAGATTCCAAGCCTGCATTTCTATGCATTAAGTCCGGACTCCCCAACCTTTTTGAGTCTCTGGGTACCCTTGGAATTCAGACACAGTGTGGTGGGCGCAGCCACAAAATGGCTGCCACAGGCTGACTCTGCCTCCTGCGGCAAATTCTTAAAAATCGGCACAGCCGATCAAATCTCCAGGGGGGCATCAGAAGCTCTGCTGGACGAAAGCCCCACCTAACCCCCTCCCGCTTTCTAAAAACACTCAGCAGGTGCCAGGAAAGATGTTGGTGCCTGTGGGCACCATGTTGGGGCCCTCTGCATTAAGCAGTACTCACAGCAGCTCACGCACAAACGGTCAGAATCCAAACTGCACCACTAGACTCTCCCCAAGCTTCTGAAAATTAACATCAAAAAAGTGCAACAATATTTGTAAATTTAATTCCATAGCTGAATTTTGAGCACTGTAACTTCTCCTTTTTTCCACAGAAGGATAGATAGCAATTAGGGATGGGCACAGACCAAAAAAAATGGAGTTTCGTGGTTCATGAACTTAGGGATGGGCACAGACCAAAAAAATGGAGTTTCGTGGTTCATGAACGTTTCCATTTTATGAACCAGTTTATGGTTCGTGATGGGGGGAGCTTACAAAAGCAATTTAAAGGGAACACGTCCCTTTAAATGGCTTTTGCAAGCCCACCACCGCAGTGGTGATGCCATGTGAAAGTAAAATTGGAAGTCACAGCCGTTGTGCTACCATGCCGGCATGATATAGAAGTCGACTCAGAAGGCATTTAAATGCCTTCTGAGTTGACTTCCACAGACCAAACAACCCCCTGGAAAACCCTGGGTGGCCTGTGGAAACCAGGAGGGCACAAACCAGGCAAACGAACTATGAACCAGGCCCCGGTCCATGGAAACATTTGGTCCGTGGTCCAGTTCATGCCCATCCCTAATAGTGATCAATCATGAAAATATTTGGGTGCCCGAAGCACGTGAAGAGCAGTTGAAACAGTTCAGAGTGTTTCAGTTCAGAAACAAGAGTGTTTGGCTGGGACGTGACTAGGGAAGGGGAGTCATGGGGGGTGGGTTTGTTTTGTTTCCCTCCATGCTGTGAAGTGCAGAAACACAGGGGATGTGACACTGGACTCATTATAGACTCCTTAGACTCAACAGACAACTCTATCAGCAGTCTTCTTCAATAGGTGGGTGAGGACCAAACTCGCGTTGTGCTGCTGTTCCCACAGGTAGCTGAGGCCACAGCTTCTTGGGAATAGATGAAGGAGGTAGGAATGATCCTGAGGAAGCTGCTGGAACTGAGGCTGCTGTCCCAACAGAAATACCACTGCCTGCAAAGTGGATGCGTGCTGATATCTCCCATCACCTCTGGCTGCTATTAACTATTGGTATTTGGGCTTCTATTAAAGAGCTGCAGGCCAAATTTTCTAACAGTGCCTCTCAGAAGGATGCTAAAATTATGGATGTTCTGGAAAGGAAAGTGACGTGGGCACAGACTGGCAAAGCAAAAGGGAGTCTTGTGTCCAGTAGCACCTTAAAAACTACCAACATTTATTCCAGATAGATAGCCGTGTTGGTCTGAAGCAACCTTTAAGACCAGCAAAGTTTTATTCAAGGTGTGAGCTTTTGTGTGCATGCACATTTCTTCAGGTACATTGAAATGGAAGTTACCAGTCCATAAGTATAGGTAGAGGGTGAGCAGCAAATCAGCATACAACATAATGAAGATGCTGAACAGATGCAAGGACCAAACAGGAATAACAAGCTTAGTGTATATGGTCACCATTTGTTTGGATTTAATTCTGGAGAAAGCAGATAAATCAGAATTGGAGGTTGATTTGTAAATGTACCCTTAATAAGGATAGATTTACACATCAATCTCCAATTCTGATATATTTGTTTGCTTCCCCCAGAATTAAATCCAAACAAATGGTGACCATATTAAACTAAGCTTGTTATTCCTGTTTGGTCCTTGCATCTATTCAACATCATTATGTTGTATGCTGATTTGCTGCTCACCCTCTACCTATACTTATGGACTGGTAACTTCCATTTCAATGTATCTTATACCTTGAATAAAACTTTGTTGATAGGGATGCCAGCCTCCAGGTGGGAGATGGGGATCCCCAAGAATTACAGTTCATGGAGATTTGGGAATGGAGGACGGGGACCTCAGTGGGATGCAATGCCACAGAGCCCACCCTCCAAAGCATCCATTTTCTCCAGGGGAACTGCCTCTGTAGTCTGGAGATGGGCTGTAATTCCAAGGGATCCCCAGCTCCCACCTGGAGGCTGGCATCCCTATGTCTCATCCCCTGCCAGCAGCCGGCAGGACCTGGCAACTCCAGGTGCCCCTGAACTCGAACATTTATTCCAACATCTTGTTTGTAGCTTTGGGCGTCTAAATATATCTGCCAGTGGAATGTATGCTTCACGCATCCGACGAAGGGAGCTCTGAGTCACGCAAATGCACAGTGGGATGTATGTTGTGAGTCCTTCAATCGCGTCCGCCGGAAGGCTCCGGTTGTTGCCGTGTCTAAGTGAGAGCGGGAACCAGCAGAGGGCGCGTCCGGGCAGGCTGGTGGGCGGCTCCCGGCTCCTTCCCTTCCGGAGCAAGGCGCGCGGTCCGCGGAGAGGCCATGCCGCTGGACCACAGACGGGTGCCCGGCCCGGAGGAGTCGCAGGCGCCGCTGCTGTTCGTGCCCTCGGGAGCCAAGGAAAGCGAGCCGCCGCCGGCAGGGGCTGCACACCGGGACCCGACGGCGCTGCAGCCGCTGTTCGAGTTCCGGCGGGCGCCTTTCTCCGGGCGCGGAGCCCGCGGGCGGCCCAGCGACCGGGAGCCGGAGCTGAGCTTGGCGCTGCAAGAGGCGCTGGAGCCGGCCGTGCGCTTGGCGCGCTACCCGCGGGCGCAGGTGGACGTGAGCGCGCTGCTCCTGCAGGACGGCGGCTCGGCGTTGGCGGCCGCGCTGTGCGCCGCGGGCCTGGCCCTGGCCGACGCCGGCATCGAGCTCTACGACCTCGTGGTGGCCTGCGCGCTCTGCCGGGCGCCGTCGGAGGGCGAGTGGCTGCTGCAGCCCAGCGAGCCCGAGGAGCGCGCCGCCGCCGCCCGCCTCACCGTGGCGCTCCTGCCCTCGCTCAACCAGGTCTCGGGACTGCTGGGCAGCGGCGAGGGAGGCCCACCCGACAGCTGGGCGCAAGCCGTGCGCCTCGGCCTCGACGGCTGCCAGCGCCTCTACCCGCTGCTGCGCCAAAGCCTCCTGCGCGCGGTTAAGCGCAGAACCGCCGATACCCAAGAGCCGTCAGAGAGAGAGGAGGCGGTTGAGCCTCCTGTTGTTACCGCTTAAAACCAGATTGTGGTTTCCAGCTAAACGCTGCGCTGGTGTCCAGTGCCCATTAGGAGCGGCAGAGGCGCCCGCTTTCCAGCCATCTCCCTCTCTGGGAATCTGCTGTACCGAGGGATCCGTAATCCGAAGATCTGCAGCTCCGGTTTGGGGCACTGCTCCTTATCTGCTTTCTTTGCAAGCCCCCTTGCCGCCCAGCTTGTGACTTCTCCATGGGGAACCGACTACACATTTCCTCTGGCTGGTTATTGAATCCACTGGCATTCGCCTTTCACAGCAGGGCTGGCAACTCCAGAAAACTGCACTGAAGGACATTTGTGAACAGGTTTCAGAAATCCTTGTGAAAACCAGGAATAATGAATGGCGTCTCCTGCCATCTGTTGAAAAACCACTGGATACCTGTTGTTTTGTAGGTTGCTCCCATAGACTTAGGAGAAACGTGGAAGATCTTTTATTATTATTGTTATTATATATTTCTGTGATGCAATTAACATAATTGGTTGTTTGTAGCAGGCTGACTTCCAGCTTTTTTGTCTGAGCTTTTTGTTCTGAAATGCACATTTCATGGACTGACTCCTCCCCAGCTCCCTTCTCACTTGGTTGTGGTCTTTTAAATGTGATGCATTAAAAAGAATGTTGTTTTTTAAAAAATGCATTGATCAAAAGAATGGCGTGTGTGTGTTCTTCCTCTTACCTGAGATGAAGTCTCAGTAATTTCAAAAGAGTTTCTTCCCAACTAGTCATGGTTTGAGTTAAGGTGACAGTAAATTTGCAGAAATGTTTTACTTAAAAAAAAAATTCCTTGCTAAAAAGCAAGAAAAATGCCTACACTTTGGGGAGTTTCTTCTCAAGTAGGCAGTTAAACCAAGTTGCTTTTCCTTTTACTTTAAAAAAGCATTTTTGTTGTTGCAAACTGACTAACTGGTCTATGGAGTGGGTTATTTTGTAAGGGTTTTTTGGGTTCCCCACCCCCCAGACAAACGATAGAAATAATAAATTTCTGTAGTTGAAACGGTCACCTCCACTTGGTTACCTAGAACAAAACTGGGCTCCTTCCTGCAGAAGTGAAGTGCACACCAGTAAATGGTATAGAGTCATGTATGTGGCTTTAGCAGAGGCTGGTACCTAGCTTTAGGTTAAATGTGCAATAAGTATCTCTTACATGACTTCCAAGCACGTCCAGACTTGGGCCAGATTTACTAGAATCTGATTATCTTGTGGCTCTCGCAGCCATGTTTTGAGAATTTGTCATTCTGGAAAGAAAAGCAGGGTAGTTATGTTTTCCTTGTTTATCCAATATCAATATGCATCGTGTTTTACAGAGGCTGCAGCCTATCCCACCCCAAGGTGTGTACGTTCTACAATTGGTGCTTGGTAATGGAACCAAGAAAGTTGGGGATATCGGAAAGATTATGAGGGTTTTGTTCTACATAGCTAGGCTTAGTTTTGTTTGGGAGATTGATTTAGGGGTTGTGGGTGAGTTTAATAAGAGGCCTAGCCTGTGCTAATCTAATCCACAGTTTCTGGCTCTGATTTTCGTATTTCACTGTGGTGTTTTATATGGGGCTGAGAAATCGAAAGGGAGTCCATGTATGGAGGAAAATAATTATTTTTGTGTGCGGAGGAAGGGAGCACTGGTAAAGCACCCTGTAAAGTACTAGGGTTAGGAAGGGGGAGTGGTAAAAAGGTACTGGTAAGCCTAGCTGTGAGTGAACTGAATCCTCAGCACACTGAATTTGGCCTAGGATGTTTTTAATAGGGAATCAGTGTTCCCTCTAAGCTGAGTCAGTGTGAGCTAGCTCACAGTTTTTTAGCCTCCAGCTCACAGACTTTTTTTTAGCTCAGGAAGGATGGCTCCAGAGCAAACTAATGTATACAGCAACCAAATCACTCGCTCACAACTTTTAATGCCAGTAGCTCGCAAAGTAGAATTTTTGCTCACAAGACTCCACAGTGAGAGGGAACATTGATAGGGATACAATGCTCTCATGTGTATTAGCCAGGCAAGTGAGAGGGTACCTCCGTTGGGGGATTTTAGATGTCCCTAAGGGGTGGTTGAGGTTTTCTACATTTTTAATATTTTTAAAAGAACATTTTAAAATGGTTTGTGGCCGTAGGGCTGCCAAGTCTCGTTGAATCGCGGCGGGGGATCGTCATTCTTTACAGGAGCTCTGCCGCGGGGGACGGCAACAGGTATTGCACCGCCGTCGCCAGACTGTGACGCTATGCGTCGCTCTGGCAACGGGACTCCAATCAGCCCCGTTGCCAGAGCGACGCGTAGCGTCACATCCAATGTTCCCTCTAAGCTGCAGAGTCTCGTGAGCAAAAATTCTACTTTGTGAGCTACTGGCATTAAAGTTGTGAGCGAGCGATTTGTTTGCCGCATAAATTAGCTTGCTCTGGAGCAATCCTTCTTGAGCGAAGACAAAAATGTGTGAGCCAGAGGCTAAAAAACTGTGAGCTAGCTCACACTAACTCAGCTTAGAGGGAGCAGTGGTCACATCCTGGCGACGGCGGTGCAACGCCTGTTGCCATCCCCCGCAGCAGAGCTCCTGTAAAGAATGACGATTCCCCCACCGCGATTCAACGAGACTTGGCAGCCCTGTTTGTGGGTCAGGGGAGTAGGTCCCTGGACAGTGCTAGATAAACACAATGGGGGAACACTTCTAAAGCCATTACTTAGGCCAGGGCCAAGTTTGATGGGTCCCAGGCAGAGAGTTCTTGGGGCCCTCTCCTCTCCTCACCCCCAGGCCTTCCCCGCACACCTTCCTTCTTTCCCACCCATCTGCATTGGCCCCACTTGCCTGTGTGTGTGTTCTTCCCTTGCCCGCTTGTAAGCACTCCCACCACCGCCTGCACCGGCCGCAGTCCTTTCTCCAGTCACACTAGCAATGCGAACATTTGGAGCATGGGTGGTGGAGGAGCTGTAGCAAGTGGGGAGAGGGAAGGTGACAGTAGCCGGCTCTGGCAGCTGCCCCACCTCACAGTAGGCTGATGCTGACCCTGGCTGAGGATGAGGCCCTCTTTATCAAGATGGCTGCCCCCAGAACAGCCTTGCTAGGAAGCTTGTGGGTGGAGCATGTGGCAGACGCCACCTGTGAAGGGCTCTTACTACTGCTAGAGGAAGACGCGGCCCACCAGGCAGGCACGGAGCATTTAATATCAGGCCTTTGATCAGATCAAAAATACTTCCATCAGGTAGTCAGATAAAAGCACTCCTCCGTTTGTTGTTCAAGGACGATGCTATGAGGTGATTTTTTTTTTTTACAGTACCCTGCCGCCTACACGAGGCTGTTTTGGGTTTCACAGACTGGGATCAAATTATTGACCATCCTCCGTCTTAGCTAAGTTCTCTGTTTGGTCATTTAGCCTGTAGTTTTCGAGACACAGATCCTAGGAAGTAGCCAACCCCCAGGTCCGTGCAGGAGACTGAATAATTAAAATGTTTTTCACTATTGTAAGCCAGCATAGTGTAGTGGTTAAGAGAGCCAGTGTGGTGTAGTGTTTATGAGGAGTGGACTCTTTGACTTTGGGCCAGTCACAGTTCTCTCAGACTCTCTCAGCCCCACCTACCTCACAAGGTGCCTGTTGTGGGGGGAAGGAAGGGTAGGCAATTGTAAGCTGTTTTGAGACTCTAGGGTAGGGGAAAGGGGGGGTATGAAAACCAACTCTTCTTCTAGGCCTCCCTGAACCAGAAGGAAAGGCAGGATATAAATGTTTTAATAAATAAGACATGAAATGAGAATGCAAAGATCTCTGATCTGACAGAAGACAGTAAGATTAGTGGCTGTTCAGGATACTTAGCTGGTACACCTAAACAATACATCATAGCCATAGAAGACTGCAACTGCTTTTATTTCTGTTTAATGGTGGGCTGGTTTGGTTGCACAGTCCCATCGCCTGCTTTCCCCACCCTCTTCCCAGGTGAGCATATTTAAGTTTTCACAACAAAGAACACATTGCTTCCTCTCCTTCTTAACGTCCTATGAGTCTCTCTCTCTCTCTCTCTCCCTGTCTCTCTTCCAGAGCAGAGAAGGGTGCTGGTGAGGCTGGGCCGCAACCCTTGCTCTTTTCTCTGCACCAGCACTGAGTGTTGACGTAACTGACTGACCTGGCGCACCACTAGCTTGGAGGCATTGAAAGAAATACAAAACACAGGAAAGGGGATGCTGGGTAAGGGATGACGGTGCTTCGGGGTGCCTACTGGCTGCTCTCGGGGTCCAGCGTGTGATTCCTCGCCTGCAAAGAAACAAGATGCTGTTATTCACTCTTCGTTTCAGAAGTCATCGCTCTGGGCTTTATTAAACCACAGTTTGTAGACCGGAGTGCTTGCGGTGGGGAGGGATGGGCACCAGCGTGGTGTGGTGGTTATTCCCGCTAAGATCTGGAAAATCCCCAATCTGTCTTGGAAACTTGATGGGTGACCTTGGGCCAGTCACACACTGAGCCTAACAAGACGGTTGCAAGGATAAAACAGACGAAAGTGACGTAAGCCACTTTGGGTCCCGATTGGGGAGAGAGGCGGGATATCCAGGGGGGGGGGGTTGTTTTTGTTTTGGAAAGGTGCTGGACCTCAAGAGGGAACTGAATTTTTCAATCTGTATACTGAGAACTCATGAACTTTTAAACATTTTTAAAAGAATTTTGTCAAAGAGGTTCTGGAAATCCGTTCCAGCACATTCCCCCAGAAAAAAAGCCCTGGAAATAAATAATCTCAACGTTTCAAGTACCAAAGTGGTTTCCATTATATATCTTCCCCTTCCATAGACATGCAAAGAATTCCGTTCCCCGTGTTATGTTGAACTCCGTCTCTCAAGCAGGTTTGAACCCGGGGTTCTTCTAGATGCAACCTGCTCTCTAGGGTCCCCAACCAAATTGGGATCCAGAGAGGTAATTGCAAATGGAAGTCCAAACACCATCAGAAGGCTCTAGGTGAGTATGAAAGACTAAACACATAAGTGTTGTCAAGCCATAACTGACTTCTGGCAACCCCAGCAAGAGTCTTTCAAGGCAAGGGAGAAGCAGAGGTGGTCATTGTTCCCTCTAAGCTGGGTTAGTGTGAGCTAGCTCACAGTTTTTTAGCCTCCAGCTCACACATTTTTTGTCTTAGCTCAGGAAAGAGGGCTCCAGAGCAAACTAGTTTATGCAGTAGCCAAATCGCTCGCTCACAGCTTTAATGCCAGGAGCTCACAGTGTAGAATTTTTGCCCACAAGACTCCACAGCTTAGAGGGGGCATTGGAGGTGGTTTGCCACTGCCTTCCTCTGCAGAGCCTTCCTTGGTGGTCTCCCATCCAAGCACTGACCCTGCTTAGCTTCTAAGATCAAACAAGATTCGACTACGCTGTGATGCCTTCCCTCCCAATTCCACCCCTAGAAGTTTCAAATTTAGTTATGATGATTCTGGATTAGTAAACATTGGGAAAGGAAACTGAAAACTATTCTCTTAAGTAATTACAGTCCAACTCCTAACAAAGAGCTCCATTTCTTCCTTAAAAGCAAAAACCGGAAAACTTGTTCGTGTATCCCAGAGCATCTTTCTATTGATTGTAGAATCAAGGAAGACCTTGATTCTTACACTCCGCATACACACTGGGGCGCTGTGTGTATTTGACCAAAATCCTTCATAAACTCAAGAATTTGGAACGGTTTCAGCAAGGAAGCTGAAAGTGGTATCCTTGTTTAAAAATGGGGGTGGAGGTGGGACTGCCCACCATTGGGGACTTCTCTTGTACTTACGCAAAGGGTTTGCTTCAGCTGAGTTTTTGACCAGACTTTGTGCTTGGAGCCGTTACTTTCTGGCCCCTGGAAATGTGAGGCGCTGGGGTGCCCTTGGTAAAGATAGAGTTGTTAGGACGGATGAGTTTTTACTGCGGGGATACTACATGTCCACTACTGGGACCAGGTTGCTGGTTGTGGGCTTGCCTCTGAAGGGGTTCCCCCTTTGGGCGGCGGCTTTTTGCCTCTACATCTAGGGACAGAGCACAGCTAGACGGGCAGTGAAGACTCACGGATGTTACCTGCATGTCTTCTGATCTAGGATGACTGAGACGCTTCCCACTTATCCATATGAGCAAGGGAACATGGCCAAGCCAGCAACTCCATATGTGCAAGGGCTGATTGGGTGGTGCGGGTCAGGTGCCACGTGGCATGATGATGTCATATGTTGTGTTAAATTAGATGTGGGAAGGAAGGGAGGAGGGAATGGCTTGGAGCAGCAGCCCTTTCCGCGGTCCTTTTGGTTCATTATACATTTTCGGCATGGCCTTCAGCGTTCTACCCCATTCTCTGCCCCCGCCTGAGAGAAGAATTAGCAGCGTGGACAGTGTGGTGTAGTGGTTAGAATGTGAGACTGAGATTTGGGAGACCCAGGTTCAAATCCCCATGCTCTTCTTGGGGTACTCACTCTCTTCCCAACCTGGATAGCCCAGGCTAGCCCGATCACGGAAGCTAAGCAGGGTAAGCCCTGGCTAGTATTTGGACGGGAGACCGCCAAGGAATGCCAGGGGCATGACACAGAGGCAGGCAATGGGAAACCACCTCTGAAACGTCTCTTGCCTTAACAAGTCTAGCTCGCCACCTAGTGGTGCATAATGCTAAAAGAGCTAGAACCTCTGGCTGCCAGACAAGCTTAGGATCTCCTGGCTATACTACACACACTGCCATACGATAATTATATTAATAATTAGTCACTCTCTCAGCCTTCCTCACTTGAACACATAGAGCTCCTAGCTCTGGGTTGGGAAATAACTGGGGGGTTTGGGGGTGCAGCCTGGGGCAGGCAGGGTTTGGGGAGGGGAGGGACCTCAGCCTGGCACAGTGCCATAGAGTCCACCCTCCAAAGCAGCCATTTTCTCCAGGGGATCTGATCTCTGTTGTCTAGAGATCAGTTGTAAATTAGTGGGGGATCTCCAGGCCCCACCTGGAGGTTGGCAGCCCTATGAAGACATAAAACTGATTATTCTGAATCAGACTGTCGGTTAGCGTGGGAATAAAATGGAGGACAGGAGGACGAACGTAAGCCATTTTCGCTCCTCGTTGAAGAGAAAGGGGTATAAAGGCAGTACTTACGTTAAATAAATAAATAAAGGCTATTGTTACAGGAATAATGGCGGGGTTTGTTATGCTGTCGCAATTAAATGGAAAGATGCTGAGAGAGAGAATGCAGAAGTGCTGAAAAAGAGCATCTTTAGTTTAAACTGCATAGCAGCATGAGTCACGTAATTTGGTGCGGAAGCCGTGTTTCCACGCAGTTCTGGGTTTGCTTGTTTGTTCCTGCTGCACAGGGAAATGGAGCCTGTCTTTATCACCTTCGGGGATGTTTTAATACCACCCTCCCTCCCTCCCTCCCTGTGTACCCAGTGGAATTAGCACAGGGGAGGGAAGGGCATAGAGCTGTTTTGCCAGCTCCTAGATCCAAACTTCTTGGGGGTGGGGTGTACGTATGAGTGTGCTGGGGCACATAATGAGATGCAAAGCTGCCGGGCTAGCTTAATTAGACTCTGCATGCCTTTAATTTGTCTCAACTCGGGAGGAGCAGGCTCTCGGCTAATGGAATCATGGGGGGGTGGGCTCCACTCTGTTAGTTCCAAAGACATAATTTGCCCTTGGTTACTGTGGACTGGGCGGCAATCTATTTAGCCATGCTGGGAGGAAAGGACGAGAGGAAAGCGAGCTCACAAACATGCCCCCCCCCCCCCAAGCTGGCAGGAAGATAGTTTTTTTTGAAATGGGATGTTGGAGGAGAGTTTTACAGCTACTGCAGACCTCCGAAAAGACAAGTAAATGGTTTCTAGACTAAGTCAAGCCTGAACTTGAGAGCCAGTTTGGTGTAGTGGTTAGGAGCGCGGACTCTAATCTGGGAGATATGGGTTTGATTCCCCACTCCTCCGCATGGAGCTGCTGGTGTGGCCTTGGGTCAGTCACAAGTTCTCTCAGAGCTGTTCTCTCAAGGGCAGTTCTCAAGAGAGCTCTCTCAGCCCCACCTGCTTCACAGGGCGTCTGTTGTGGGGAGGGGAAGGGAAAGGAGATTGTAAGCTGTTCTGAGACTCCAAGTGAAGGGAGGGGGGTGTAAATCCAATCTCTTCTTCAACTATCCCTAGAAGCCAAAATGACTACACTGAGACTATCGTACTTTGGCAGCATTATGAGAAGACAAGTCGCTGGAAAAGCCCTGACTTGGATTGTCCAGGCAAGCCCGATCGTCAGATCTTGGAAGCTAAGCAGGGCCGACCCTGGCAAGTATTTGGATGGGAGACGTCCAAGGAATACCGGGGCTCGGGATGCGGAGGCAGGCTGTCGAGCCACCTCTCTGAAACATCCAAACCCCACTAGGGGCCACCAGAAGTCACCACAACTTCCAGGTATGCAGACACACACACACACAAATACCCCCACAAAAAAAGAGTCACTAGAAAAGACAATAAGGCTAGGAAAAGTTGAAGGCGGCAGGAAAAGAGGAAGATCCAATATGAGATGGATTGATTCAGTAAAAGAAGCCATGGCCCACAGTTTGCAAGATCCGAGATGGCTGTTAACGATGGGACGTTTTGGAGGACACGAAATATAGGGTCGCCATAAGTCAAAAGCAAGTTGACGGCATTTAACACACACACACGCACACCCTCCATAAGAGCCACAAAGGATCTAGGAGGATGGCAAATGTTCTGTGTGAGTGGGCAATTCTGTTCTGTGTGGGAATCTGACAGCCATAGATGTTCTGGTTAAGTTAGGCTGTGGTTTGATCTGGTGGCTATGTGGCTGATGGGGTTCATTGTGTCTGCACGGTAGAGCACAGAATATCATCACGGCACCTGGTTCTGGAGATACTCGGCATGCTTGAAGTTCCATGAGAGAGAGAGAAAAACAGCAGTTCTAACTGTCCTGTCTATCTTTGCAGTTTCATTCTGGCTGTGCAAAGCCTGGAGTCATCTCCTTACCGCCTCCTCAGTGTCTGTGCTCTCATCGGCACTGTCGAGCTCCTGCGTAGCGGTGTGTCCATCATTCGCTGCACTCTCCTTCTTCCGGGGTGTATCCCCTGCTGCGTACGAGGACTCCCCACCAGAGAGGTTTTTCTTCTTCCCGTCCTTGGAGCCTGTGGAAGGAAAGCAGTTCAGAAGTGGGACACAGGAAGCTGTCTCATACTGAATCAGGCTATCGGGCCATCAAGGTCAGTACTGTCTACTCAGACTGGCAGCACCTCTCCAGGATTTCCAGCAGAGGTCTTTCACATCGCCTGAGAGCCAGTTTGGTTAGGAGCGCGGACTCTAATCTGGGAGAACTGGGTTTGATTCCCCACTCCTCCACATGCAGCTGCTGGGTGACCTTGGGCAAGCCACAGTTCTCTCGGAGCTGTTCTCTCAAGGGCAGTTCTCTCAAAGCTCTCTCAGCTCCACCTACCTCACAGGGTGTCTGTTGTGGGGAGAGGAAGGGAAGGAGATTGTAAGCCGCTCTGAGACTCCAAGTGAAGGGTGGGGTATAAATGCAATCTCCTCTTCTTCTTCTTCTGCCTCATCCTTTAAACTGGAGGTTGTCTATATATCAAGAGCCACAGTCATGTGACAGGGTGTTGCTGTGGCACAGGGCAGACTGTGATTCAAAACTTCCCTCAGTCATGAACAATGTTCCCTCTAAGCTGTGGAGTCTTGTGAGCTGCTGGCATTAAAGTTGTGAGCGGGAGATGTGGCTACTGCATCAATCAGTTTGCTCTGGAGCCCTCCTTCCTGAGCTAAGAGAAAAATGTGTGAGCTGGAGGCTAAAAAACTGTGGGCTAGCTCACACTAACTCAGCTTAGAGGGAACACTGGTCATGAATCTGGCTGAGGGAGGGGCCATGGCTCAGTGGTAGAACATTTGCTTGGCATGCAGGAGGTCCCAAGTTCAATCCCCGGCATTGCCAGTTGAACCAGGCAGTAGGTGATGTGGAAGACCTCCACATGAGACCCCCAGAGAGCCGCTGCCAACCAGAGTAGACAATACTGACCTTGCTAGACCAAGGGATCTGACTCAGCATAGCATAGCAACATCATGTCTTCAAGTTCACTAGATGACTTTGGGCCGATCTGTCTCTCAACCTAATTTACCACATAAGGCTGTTGTGAAGATAAGATGGAGAAAATTATCTGTGTCATCCTGCAAGGTAGGCCTTTGTACACTGCCTTGAGTCGCCACAGTTGGTGGGGAAGGTGGAATAAAAACATTTAAACACATCAATAAAATGTTGATTTCCTTGAAAGAAGGGCATGATAAAAACATAACAGATATTATTGATGGTCGGCATTTACTCTGCCCAAAAGCAGGATTTGTCTGCTACAGAATTGCCCCAAATCTTGATTTAACTGGATATTTCTAAACTAAGTTCCATAACTTTCTTGCATATTGGAAAGATTCTGACCACCTGCTGTATTTGTGTCTGTGACACGGAGTCATTTTGTATACTCTCTTATGGACAACACTGCATCCTTTCCACCACGACGTGTAACTGGCTAGTTTTCTCTCTTTTTTCACCTTCTGTTGCTATTCCCACACTGTAAACAGTTAGATTGCAATCTCTCTGGAGCAGGGACTTTATTTGTTATTATTATTTTGCATATGTTATTCTGTAAAGCGTAAAGCGTCAGGTATATATATATATACATAATGACTCAAGGCAGATTATGAAATATGATTAAAAACAAAAGAAGAGGAGGAGAAGGTGCTGGTGCAGGAGATTGGATTTATACCCTGTCCACTACCCGAAGTTGTCTCAGAGCGGCTTCTAATCTCCTATAACGGAAGGGAGGAGGAGGTGGAGATTGGATTTACACCCCGCCCTTCACTACCCAAAGTTGTCTCAGAGCGGCTTTTAATCTCCTTTCCCTTCCCCTCCCCACAACAGACACCCTGTGAGGTAGGTGGGGCTGAGAGAGATCGCTTGAGAACTAGCCTAGAGAGAACAGCTCTGAGAGAACTTATGACTGACCCAAGGTCACACCAGCAGCTGCATGTGGAGGAGTGGGGAATCAAACCCGTTTCTCCCAGATTAGAGTCTGTGCTCCTAACCACTATACCAAACTGGCTCTCTTGATTAAAAACAATTCTCTCAAACCACAAAGATCTCTAAGTGGGGCTGGGATTGAAGAATTGGAAAAATAATGCAAGCAAATACAAAACAGTACCGTACTGAAGAGAGTGTTACAAAGGTAGAAGACACTGAATTGCTTTAAAGAGAATGAACACTGCAGTCGCACACTCCTGGCTTCTTAAATGCATGCAGACCACCACCTCACCTGTTGGATGTTCCCGCCTTTGATCCATCCGGTCCAGGCTGTCCAGTAAACTGTCCACCTGGGCTTTGATCTGGCTTAGTTCCCCTTTGATGGAATGTAGCTCCTCTGCTCGCACTGCAAGGAAAGAATGGCACAGGAGGGTACAGTTTATGTTACTGTCACTCTGCAGAGGCCCGGGGGGTGGGAGGGACGCTATAGAGTTGTGCCCGCGGTTCATTCGTCTGTCGTGGAAGGGGAACTTGTGAACCACAGACACGTGTGTGTCCCACAACTGACTTCTTAAAAAAGGCAAAAAGTAGCCTAAGGAGGGTGCAACTTTGAGCTAAGGGTATGTGTGTGTGGGTGTCCCGTAAGGTCCCAGATAGTATGTTTTGTAAGAGTAAACACCCATCTGAGATGCTGCAGGGATGAAAGAAGAAATGGTAGGGGTGTTTCAGCTTGGGCAGTTAACTCTTTACGTCCCCCCCTACTGTCCCATAGTCAAATGCCAGCTTCCCAAGATGGCTTTTAATTTTTAAAAAACATCAGAGCTTCATGACCTTTCCCCCCCCCTTCTTTTCATATGTGCATGTGTGTGCATGCATGACTGTGTGTGCACCTGGAAGACATGGCAACCTCTGGTGACTGACCCCTTCTAGAGGATATTCAGAGAGGTGGCTGAATAAAGCCTGTACCTACCTCCCACCTCGGGTGTTTCAAAAGAGGTATCCCATCCAAGTACTTAGCCAGAGTCGACCCTGCTTAGCTTCCAAGATCTGATGAGATTGGGCTTGCCTGGGCTATCCAGGTCAGGGCAGAGCTTCCTGACTTTTAAATGGCATGCATATCCAGCTCCTGGTGCTCCCTCTAAGCTGTGGAGTCTTCTGAGCAATTGTGAGCTACTGGCATTAAAGTTGTGAGCAAGCAATTTGGCGACCGCATAAATCAGTTTGCTCTGGACTAAGCTTCCTGAGCTAAGAGAAAAATGTGTGAGCGGGAGGCTAAAGAACTGTGAGCTAGCTCACACTAACTCAGCTTAGAAGAAGAAGAAGAAGAAGAGATTGGATTTATACCACGCCCTTCACTTGGAGTCTCAGAGCGGCTTACAAACTCCTTTCCCTTCCCCTCCCCACAACAGACACCCTGTGAGGTGGGTGGGGCTGAGAGAACTCTGACACAAACTGCTCTTTTTCAAGGACAGCTGTGCCAGAGCTTGTGACTGACCCAAGGTCACATCAGCAGGTGCAAGTGGGGGAGTGGGGAATCAAACCCGGTTCTCCCAGATTAGAGTCCGCACACTTAACTACTACACCAAACTGGCTTAGAGGAAACACTGCCTGAGACTAGTGTAAAAAACTGGTACACTCCAAACTTCTGATTACTACTGCATCTCCTAGTTGATTCAGACAGCATCTCATTAATAGGCGCTCAATTTCCTACTCTATCTCACGTCTGTAACTCAGTATGGACCATGTGCGGTACCCCTCATCCTGATTCTTATTTGGTCTCCTCTCCACTCTTGAAGGCTTTTTCCTCCCTTCTCTCAGAAAAGACAGACTGCATGCTCACAGTTACGTTCAATAAGCAACTGGAATGTTTGTGGACATTCCATGTCACCTAACCAAGTCCGCCCAATCTGTGCCAGAGGCTTTCGCTGCCGCAAGCAAACCGCAACAGAGACGGGGTGTGACAGGATGCAACAAAGAGCACTCGTGCCGAGCAGACTAACAGTGATGATGTCCAAGTGGAAGGGGGACCTTGATGTCAAAGCCCTTCTCCAGAGTCTTTCCCCCAAAACACTCACACTTTGTACGGCCTGCCATGGAGTTGCCGCTGCTTTTCAACCCTGTGTGAGGGCCCTTGCCCCCAGCCCCTAGGTGGCTTCGCTTGGTCTTGACAGGGATGTGACTGATAAGAGGAGGGATCTTCTGGTATTCATAGACTCTACAGAGGAGAAGAGGGAGAGAGGCCATTTCGACAATTCCTCCAATACGGCACCTCAGATTCAAGGAGGGGGTACATACTGAGGCCTAGGCATGTGTAAAATTACACCCCCTTTCCCTGTAATAACACTGCAAAGAATAAGAAAGAGTAGACATTGAGGGAGGGAGACCAAAAGACTAAACCTACCTGTATGGGAAATCCTCTTTGTAGACCTCATACTCCAGATCGCTGCTGCTGAAAAAGGGGAAAGAATGCAGGTAATTCAAGGCAAACTCCTTGCAAGTTTTCTAAAACCGGTCACCCTGTCACTCCCCAAATGGTACCAGCCTATATAGTAAAGAACTCCTTGCATGTGGAAGAGGAGGAGATTGGATTTATATCCTGCCCTTCACCCAGAGTGGCTTACAATCTCCCTTCCCTTCCCCACAACAGACACCCTGTGAGGTAGGTGGGGTTGAGAGAGCTCTGAGAGAACTGCCCTTTCATGGACAGCTCTTGTCAGAACTATGGCTTGCCCAAGGTCATCCAGCCAGGTGCAAGTGGAGGAGTGGAGAATCAAACCCGGTTCTCCCAGATTGGAGTCCACGCACTTAACCACTACACCAAACTGGAGCTACCTTATACGATGGCCAAACTTCAGCCCATCTAGTTCAGTGTTGTCTACGGTAACTGGTGATGGCTCCCCAGGGTCCTGGGCAGAGAAGGGTCTTCCCATGCGACTGCTACCCGAGAACTTTTTAATTGGAGATGGCAGGGTTTGAATGGGGGGGACCTGCCATGTGCGAGACGTCTTCAACCTGTGGACTGCGACTCTCTCCCAAAAGAGGCACACACTAATGTATAAGTTCTGCTAGGCTTTTTCGGCATACATGCTCCCTTTCTTTTCTCAAACGGGCCCAAAGTGACAACCTCAGTGCAAATTCCTTACATGTATCCCAAGTTTTTAACCTCTGGATCAGAAACACCTAAGGCCACACTTTGGTCCCTGCCACATGGCAGGGGAAAAAGCGCCCAAAGCACGGCTTTTAAAAGCCGCACGGAATTAGAGACGCCGCGGCGGGATCCCACGGATCCCCTGAGCCACGGCGCTGTTGCTCCCCGGCACGATCAGCTGCCGGGGAGAAAGCGATGGTGGGAAGGGGAGGCTGGCGAACTGCACATGCTCACACTCAATCAATCAATCAATAAATAAACCTTTAATAGCATGCACATGCTCACACATGCGCAGTTCGGCCAGGAGCCGGGGATGCACCGGCGCAAGGACGCGCCGGCGATTCCACGGCCGGGCTTGAGGCGCTCTTCTCCGAAGAACCACCTAGGTAGGTGGTTCTTTTTTGGTGCGGGGTTTTGGGTGGGAGGGACGGATCGGGGACGGACAGGCAACGATTCCCAGATGTTGCCGTGGGATCGCGCCCGTTTGCTCCGCCCCCGAACCGTCCCTCTCCCGGCCCAAATCCACTCGTGTGACCGGGGCCTCTGTTTTTCAAATCAAGGAAAGGTTATAAAAGCAGAACGAATCCTTTCTCATTTGGAACAGGTAAACCTTGTGGGTAGAAGGGAGCAGATTGCATATGGCAAATAAAGTGATATCAAATCAGGCAACCTCCACAGTTCAGGTTTGGGGCATTTGTGTGTTATCTTTTCTGATTCAGTTTGTATTTGAGGCTAAATCTGTCCTGGAATACCCGGGGAGATTAAAAAGAACGGGAGTCCTGGAATCCAATGATAAGGAGGTTAGCCCACAAGAACTGCGTGTGAACGGAAAGGTTCCTCAGGACTCCTCAGATGTTAACGTGGCAGGTGCTTTCTTTTTGAGACTTTTGGGTGAAGCTGCTTTGGGTTTCAGCAAAGAATCCTGCCCCTGCAGGAGCGGAGCGGGCCCTGTCACTCCGCTGATCTCCCGTTAGAGATTTCTGAAGTTAAATTTCACGGTCGGTAGTTCCGGCACACAAAGTGTCTGCCCCTCAGATCCGAATGTAGGAGCTGTCTGCAGGAGTGCCTCCCTTGAAGGATGCGGACGTGCCTGTCACAACTCATGAGAGAGAGGAGATTTGGGGAAAGAACAGAAAGAAGGTTCTGGAGATATACTTGTGGGCTGACCTGGTACTGGGCAAGGGTAGCTGACAGTGGGGAAAGAATGGGGCTTTAATATCCATGTAGAAGCAGAGGGGGGGGGTTGTGACAGGTTACGCAGCAAACAGCACCTGCTAACATGCCCTTTTCTGCACAACTGTTAAGAGGGTTCAGGACTCCCCTCCTCTGCATTTGATGTACTGGTTTGATTTGGTTCCCTAGGAAACGAGCTAGCCCAGGGCCTGTCCTGAAATGAGCTTGAATGCTGCAAGGGACAGAGTCCGCTCTACCCTGCTGTTCCTATTTCCACACCATACATTTCACCAAAAAGAAAAGGGAAAAGGCCACCCCATCGCCCAGAAATGTGCTCAGAGTTTGGGGGGGACAAAGGCACTTTTGAGGAAGCCACATTCCCTCCATCTTTTGTTGGGTTGTGTGTTCAGGTTAAGGGTTTTTTTAAAAAAAAATTCTATCCATGGAGCCGGAAAGTGATTGTCATCCCACAGGGGAGTGCGTGGGAGTTGAGTCGCCAGACATATGCTTGGAATGTTTCGCGGAATAATTGAAATTTTTTTCAGCTTCACTTCCTCCCGGAAGCCTCTCCCCCCCAGTGTGACTTTCTGCCATCAATCTCTGGCGCTTACGTGCTGATGCCAAAAAGAGAAGAGTTTGCCTAGCTTTCTCCACTCAGCAGTCGTCGTGGTGAAATACCCCTGCCGCAGTGCAGTGAACACTTTGGATTGTGCCTTCATCCTGTCCGCACTGGCTCCCTTGATTATTGTTTAAAACTTTACATCAGGGAACGGTGCTGACGAATCTGTCGTTTGGAGAGTTGGCAAGTCCTTTTTTGGCCCTTTCTGCTCCACAAGGTCAAAATGATCCTGACATGGCTGAAGGTCCCACGCTAACTGGTAAACATTGTGTGTGCCATCTAAGTTTTAATTTTTATTTATTTAATTCATTTATACCCCATCTTTCTCCCCTAATGGGGACCCAAGGTGGCTTACATAGAGAAGAAGAAGAAGAGAAGAGATTGGATTTTTGGATTTATACCACGTCCTTCACTACCCAAAGGAGTCTCAGAGCGGCTTACAATCTCCTTCCCCTTCCCCTCCCCTCCCCACAACAGACACCTTGTGAGGTAGGTGGGGCTGAGAGAGCTCTTGACAGAAACTGCTCTTTTTTCAAGAACAGCTCTTATCAGAACTATGGCTTGCCCAAGGTCATCCAGCCAGGTGCAAGTGGAGGAGTGGGGAATCAAGCTCGGTTCTCCCAGATTAGAGTCCACGCACTTAACCACTACACCAAACTGGCTCTCCTCTCCTCTGTTTCTCCTCTCCTCTGTTTTATCATCACAACATCTCTGTGAGTTAGTCTGGGCTTCTCTGGTGTTGAAGAGCTATCAGCAATCCAAGTAACCTGGCTGAGTGAGACAGACAGACGAATGTTCTGTCTCGGTATGTGCCGTCTCCATAATAGCCAGTGTTTCTGTGGGATCGTGCAATCCACATGATTTTTGGTACCAGGAAGGGGGCAAAATTCAGAATTCTGAGCATTCCACTACAGGAAACCAAAACAACAAAGCAGGTTTTAGTCTTGATAACCGCATGAACAGACTTTGAAAATGCTTGGCAATTTGGTACCAGGAAGGTGTGCAAAATTCACGATTCTGAGCATTCCGCTATAATAAAAACAAAACAACAAAGCAATTTTTTAGTCCTGATAACCACATGAATAGTCTTTGAAAGTGCTTTGGAAATGCTTGGCAAAATCTCAAAAACGCGAATGGCGTTTCTAGCGGGATTTCCAACGGGTGGGCACAGATCTTTGCCCCTTCCTGACTGGCGAGAGCAGAATAAATTTTGCCAAATGTACGCCAACGCTTACTTGCATCATTTATCCAGGCCAGAGAATTCTAGTGGGTTTATGTCCGCTCATGATTATTTTGGGAGCCAGAACATACACGGCACTCTGCTTGGGGCATGTTTTTCTCTGAGTCACATCCCTACTTCCTCTGCTCCGGCAGACCAGAGAGTCCGAGGGCCGCTTCTGGAAGAGCAGCTGTGTTTAGTCGATAGTGGCACAAAAGCAGAAACGCAGACATCAAGTTAAGAGGCGAAACAATTTATTGCAGCATGGGCTCTTGTAGACAAGAGCCTGGGAGAGGAAGCAGCACACTGGACAGACAAGGCTGGGGGGGGGATTGCGTATGAACGTTCCTGCCATCATAAATTCTATTTTCCATGTTGCTCTTTCACAGGCTTTATTGTATGCCTGGGAAGCGGCCAGCTCTTCAGCAGTGCCAAATCCGTGCTGCACCCAAACAGTTGCAAATGGAAAGGGAGACCTGAAGGCTTCGGAATGTTTGGTATGTTACCTCCTGAGATGGGTAGCTGTGGACTGCAGGACAAAGAGACCTGTGGTATGTTGGGGGGGATTTAACAATGGCTCATGCCGGGCCGGCAATAGCAACAGTCCTCCTTTTAAAGGCACGTCTAGGCAGCACGCTGGCAGGCGCGGGGGAGAGCTGAAGCCAGGAATTTGGGAAAAGCTGCTGCAGCATGGCTATTGTTTTCCCCTGGAAGTTATTTTGGGATTCTTTGTTCAGTCCCTTTGTTTTCCAAGTTTCCATCTGTTAGGTCGCTGCTTTCTTTCTTTCACAGGGCCAGTTAGAACTCTAAAGCAGCTGTTCAGCACCTGAGAGACCCTTTTGAGCATTTCCCCCCAACATTCATTTTACTGCCCCCCATCAGACCAGTTTAGGTGTGGTCGCATTCAGTGTTCCCTCTATGCTGAGTTATCCGTGTGAGCTAGCTCACAGGTTTTTAGCCTCCGGCTCACACATTTCTGTCTTAGTTCAGGAAGGATGGCTCCAGAGCAAACTAATTTGTGCAGTCGCCAAATCGCTCGCTCACAACTTTCATGCCAGCAGCTCACAAAGTGGAATATCTGCTCAGAAGACTCCACAGCTTGGAGGGAGCATTACTCGCATTATGATCTTATGTTGCTTTGACAGTCATTCCGTCTGCCCAGGAAACTCTGGGAAACACAGTGGTGCGGGGAAGTGTCTCTGACAAAGAGTTCTCAGTGCCCTCGCTAAACTACAGTTCCCAGGAGCCTTTGGGGCAGCCCTGTGGCCGGAAATGTTTTCATGGGGGGGCCAAGAGAAGGCAGTTTAGCACTGTGACTTATTTAATTAATGAAGCTAATTCTATTGCTGAGACTAATTTAATTACTTGAGGTTAGAGTCGCTCCGGCCCAGCCCTTGCCTGCTCCAGCCAGTCCCAGAGGAAAAGGAACGGAGGAGAGTTGCTCCTTCCCTGCCCGCTCTCGCTTGTTCGTTCACTCTGCCAGGTGGGTGTCAGCCAGTCAACCAGCCGCTCTCGCTGCTTCCCTCCCAACCAGTAGCCTCAGGTTCTCTCCACCTCCCAGGGGAGGGGAGAAGGGGGCAGGGCACATTTGGGAGGGGGCGTAGCCCTCCCATGCCTCCTGGGCTATGGGCCTGCTTTTGGGGGGGGGAGCTGTGACAGATAAATTATATAAAACTGGTATGAATTAATAGCATAGAGATGGCTGGTTGTGCAGCAAGAACCACTGAGACTTGGAAGGGAGAGGAGAATCTAGAAGATGACCAAAACAGTCACTTGGTAGGACCGTGACCCAAAGAGCAGCCCTATGAAGAACCTTCTCCAGTCTTAGGGAAGCCATAAGGATGCCTGGCTAACTAGGCTGCTTGAGGCATGAAGCTCAGGGCAGCAACCATGGCTTCCAGACCTCTTTTCCGATTTTTTAAAAGACAATTGTGTGACTTCGGCCAAGTTAAGAGAGCGTGACTGGCCTAAGGTTATCCAGTAAGCTTTATGGCAGAATGGAGTTTTGAACCCAGGACACCAAGGTCCTAGTCCTTCCCCTGCGTTGCACTGGCTTTCTGCCACTCCTTGGACGAGGTCCAGAGCGGCCCAGGCGGCATCGCCTTCGGAAGTCCCTGCAAATGGCTTTATCACAGAAGAAGCTGATTGTTTCCAAGTGACCTTTTGCTTTCTACAGTTAAGGATAAAAGGTAAAGGTAAAGGTTCCCTTGCTCGAAAGCCAGTCAAGTCCGACTCTAGGGTTGCGGTGCTCATCTCCGTTTCAAAGCCGAAGAGCCAGCGCTGTCCGAAGACGTTTCCGTGGTCATGTGGCCGGCATGACTAAACACCAAGGCGTACGGAACGCTGTTACCTTCCCACCGAAGTGGTACCTATTTATCTACTTGCAATTTCTTGCTTTCGAACTGCTAGGTTGGCAGGAGCTGGAACTAGAGACAGGAGCTCACTCCATCATGCGGCAACTCGGGTCTCGAACTGCTGAACTACTGACCTTCCACAGCCTGCAGTTCAGCGTCTTAACCACTTGAGCCACCACAGCTCCCACAGTTAAGGATAGTTAAAATGGCCATGCTCCTCTAACTGGACACATAGATAAATAAGCAACTGAAACTGTTTTCATTCACTTTGCTTCCATTCCAGGAAACCTTGGCCTGCTACGTCTGTGCCCATTAGGCTGCCTTGGAAAGAAGCAGAGGCAGACGGCATTGCGCCTGCATTTGTTTATTTATCTCCCGCTTGTCTCCCCAGTCAGGACTCAAAGCAGCTCAGAACATCATTCTCCCCTCCTCTGTATTCTCACAACAACAACTTTGTGAGGTAGGTCAGGCTGAGAGTCTGTGACAGGCCCAAGGTCACCCAAGCAACCTTCCGTGGAAAAAGTGAGGATTCAAACCCAGATCTCCCAGGTCTTAGTCCAACACTTTATCTACTACACTGCACCAGCTCTTAACCCTACTATTGGGGACCTTCCTACTAGGTGGCTGCTCCTTGAACTTCTGCCTTTCTATCTAAAGCCGTTTCCTAGAGTGTGAAAGTGAGGATTCAAACCCAGATCTCCCAGGATCTTAGTCCAACACTTTATCCACTACACTGCACCGGCTCTTCCCTACTATTGGGGACCCTCCTACTAGCTGGCTGCTCCTTGGACTTCTGCCTTTCTATCTAAAACCGTTTCCTAGAGTGTGCTTTTCATTCCCAGCTCCCAAGCCTGTTTGGTGTAG
>NW_015174869.1:588323-614962 GCF_001447785.1 Gekko japonicus | reverse complement strand
GTCTGTCCTTTTCTGAAAACACGGGGAAACAAGACACTCCAGGCAAGCAATTGCCTCTCTTCGCTCCACCTTGTTGCTGATGGGTCAGCATTTGGCATAATAAAAAAAATAAACAAACTGGCAAAAGCCGAAAGCTTCCACAGTCTGGATTTGCATGTTTTACTAGATACGTTTGATGCTGAAGCCAACGAGGCTTTGTAGATTCTGCATCAGCGATCGTAAAAGCACGTATATGTTTTGCGATAAAGGGTTGTGGAGAAATCGATGCAAATTTAATCCAGACAACAAAGTCCTTTGGGGATTGGAGGGATAATTACAAGAAATGCCTTTCTGTACGTTGCCAACTTTTAAAAACTGCTTTGCTCCTGTTCCATGAGAGCAAGCTGACACATGGGAAATGCACGATGTAGTAGTTAAAAGTACTGGATTAGGACTGGGGAGATCCAGACACAAATCCCTGTTTAGCCATTGTGTACACTGGGTTACCCTGAGACAATCACTCCACTAACCCTTAACCTACCTCACAGGATCGTTGTGAGGATAAAATGAAGAAGAAAACTGAGTACATATGAGCTCCTTGAAGGAAAGGCAAGAGATGCATACATGACACACAGGAGATTAAGAAGCAAACTTTTAAAATCACTTTTACCCTCATGCCAGCAAAAGTTATGCTTGCTAAATTTCTGTATCTCCAAAATTAACCACCACATTCCATCCTGAGGATATCTATCCTCCTAGAGTATAAAGGGATGCCATCTTATTATCTGGCTCCGCTTCTGTGTATGTGCATTAAATAGCAACAGACCAAGAAGAAATTAAAGAGGATGAAATTTTAGCAAGTAGCCCCATGTCACTAAATGCTTCACCTTCTAAATTTCAGGGTGTCTGGCTAGAAATAAAAGTGGCTACTCTAAGAGGGAGTGCTTTGCTTTCTGCAATAACTGGTGATGCTTAAGCATATGCACAACCAAGACAGAGATTGGAATAAGTGACAAACACATGCCTAACAATGAGCACATCTATACTATAAATTTACATCTAGTACCATAAGAAGGGTTAAAATCATAGGGATTTGGGGGCTGAGTGTTCCCAAACCTCTCAGAACTAAAATTCTCAGGATTCTATCAGGGAGGTGCCTTGTCAGTAAAATTTCTTCAGGCTTTGCAATGTAGATGTGAACATTGGAGTCATGAATCTGGACACACCACACGCAGTAGTTAGGTAATTAGCAGTCACGTTTTTTTTCTGCTCATGAACTAGAGCCCATTATGCACACACACCTCACTGCAGATTTTCAGAGCAGTAAGCCTTTAATCTTGACTTCGGATTCTGTGCCCACCTTACACGCCATTCTTTTCCCTCTGGTATATTTATTCTGTGGCTACAATTTAAAAAATGCACTTTTCTAAATCAGGGTGGAACATCACTTGTGACATGTGGGTGGTGATGTCCAAAGTTTCCCCCCTCCCAATTTACACAATTACCCTATTGCAGCTACACAGTAGCGCCCAGCCTTCCATTTAAATCCTCATGGTTCAGGTTTTGTGCGTGTATTTTAGTGTTGGTCCCTTGAATGAAAGAGAACAGAAAGAGACACAGGCAAAGGGGGGGGGGACACAAGCATCTGGGAAGCCCCATTTTCCATACTGCGGAGCACTCGGGGATTCTCTGCTGTTATAGCAGCCATTGTGAAAAATGGGAAAGAGTCACATGATCTCATAATATATGGAAACATGTCGAGTGAACAGAATGCATGGCAGAACCCACTGGCAACGGCATTGCAAGCTGTGATGGTTGGCAACATGTGTGTGTGTCTCCCTCTCTGCGCTTGCTTGTGCAAAGTCGGCTGCAATCCCACCATTATTTGAAGAAGAAGAAGAGATTGGATTTATACCCCGCCCTTCACTACCAAATGAGACTCAGAGCGGCTTACAAACTCCTTTCCCTCCCCCTCCCCACAACAGACACCCTGTGAGGTGGGTGGGGCTGAGAGAGCTCTGACAGAAACTGCTCTTTTTCAAGGACAGCTCTGACAGAGCTTGTGACTGACCCAAGGTCACATCAGCAGGTGCAAGTGGGGGAGTGGGGAATCAAACCCGGTTCTCCCAGATTAGAGTCCGCACACTTAACCACTACACCAAACTGGCTCTCCAGGGCCGCAATTTGTATGGGGGGAGGAGTCCTCTGGCAGAAGCTCTGGAGAACGTTTCTAGTCTTGTGGCACTAAATTTAAAAAAAAATGGAGGGTATTTTCGCTGATGCCCTAGTGCAGCTGCATAGTAACGCTAATTCCCTGCTCCTTGCAAATTTGCGTTATTTTCTCATTGTGCGTCTCTAATTTGATCCTGCACACTGGTTGTGATCTTGGCAGTTTTTAAAAGCCTGTCATGAGTGGATTGCATTCTTCCTCCAAATGGATCGATCCCAAGCAATTCTTAATTTCAGCAGTTCACAGAAGGTCCATTTGGCTCAGCTGCCATTTTAATGTTAGGCTTCCAGAGACTCCCAAAATGGCTCCCCCCCCCAAAAAAAAACCCCTTTGTTCACTAAAGCATTAAACGGGAAAAAATGGAGAGTTAGGGGGGAAAGAATGCCCTACACCACATTAAGTAATTTGCTGAAAGATAATAGAATAATGTTTTGATGGTTAATACCAGAAGGGGTGCTGTTTTCATATAATGGTCAAAGATATAGAATTGATTCAGTGTTTAAGGTAGAAAACTTTCTACAAAACTTTGGAGAAGACCTGGGTCTGCAAAAAGAAGAGGTAGAAGAAGAGGAAGAGGAAGATAAGGAAGAGGAAGCAGAAGAAGTAGGGGAAAAGAGCAGACACCAAGAGACACTTAAAAGGAAAGGAAATGCGACAAAAAGAAATAAACCCAAATCCAGCAAATCAACATACCAAATTCTGACTAGATATAAATACAAAAGTGCATCCGGACCTAACGTCTGACACGCCACCACAGAAGGAAACGCCAGGAACACCGTGATCGTTCCAGGTGGGCGACACTGTTTTTGCCAGGAACTACAGCGAGGGGCCTGCGTGGATGCTGGCCGCAATAACCGCAGTTACCGGGCCATTCTCCTATGTGGTGGCTTCACCCAGTGGAAGAAGTTTTAGGCGGCACATCAACTAGCTTCAGAGGTGCTGGATAGACCAACCAGATTTCCCGGCCAGGGAAGACTCGAAAGAAAGTTGGAGCCCGGCTCCGTCGACTGGGCAAGGGCAACCGCATTCGGCCAGCAACGCCAGACCTCCAGCCACGGAAACCAAGACCCCCCAGACACCAGCACCAACCGACAGTGATCCGACTGACCTATCAGCAGCAGAAGGTAATCCAATAACAGACACCGATCCATTCCCTCCACACCGTGCTAGCGCTACCCCCCTGACTGGGACAGTGTGGCGTTCCTTAAGGACACGAGGGCGCCCAATTTATCTGAAGGACTTTGTGTGTTAAAGATATGCACAGATCTTAGGGGGGAGGGGTGTTGTGTATTATGATTACAAATAGTTATTCCCAGCTTTGACCAGAGCTACACAGAGCTCTGGTATCGTAAAATGCACAATCTGATTGGCTGTGGTGAAACATACGCCAATCAGAGTTCAGGATTGTTCTCGTTCTTTATGTACGGACAGTGATTGGTCCTTACTGTGCGACTTGGCGTGGTCTGCCCAGCCCAGGAAGTTTAAAAGGCGCTCGTTGCTCCTGTTGATTGTTGTTGGTTGTTCTGATGTAATAAAGCTGAAATCACTTGTTAATAGCTGCCTGAGTCTGATATTTAATATCTCCGATCCCCCTTTCAGGTTAATGCCAGCAGGAAACTAAACCTTGTGCAGCTCCTTTTAAACTTCCCCTATCATTTTAATTTTTTTAAATTCAGCAATCCAAGACCCGCAATAGTCTCATATCACTAGACTCATGCCGTTTGTCAAAAAAATAAAAACATTTAAAACAAAGGGGAAATGGAGCTTGTACACCGATGAAGGGGGACGATGGTGGAAGGTGCAGAGTGGGCGGAACGATCTCAGTGTGGGCGGGGCAGCAAAAGGGCGGGAGGGAAATCTAAGGGAATCTGGACGCTTTTGAATTACCTTCAGCTTGGAGGAGGAACAAGGGAGAAATCGGCCCAAAAGGGAGGAAAATCAATGCAGAACTACAAAGAAAACCCGACAGACATGCATGGTGAAAATATCCATGAATAATAGACCTAGGCTGCGGTCACACGTAACAGAAGCCACACAAGTGAGACGGAAAACAGCCGGAGTTTCCGGGCGCGATCTCACCAGCACATCTGGGAAGCGTAGCACTCCCGTGGCTCAACCGAGGCTTCCAGCCAAAACTGCGTGGCAAAAAACTAGTACCTTGGAGGTACTAGTTTCCGGAAACTGCGGGGCAAGGGCGGGCGTCTGATCGCGTTTCCGGTGGCATCCGGTGCCCGCCCATGTCCCCTTGCAAATAAGGTGTGTTTTTTTTGTCCAAGTCTCTGTGGATGCGCATGCGCACCCAACGGAGCATGCGCATTTGTCATGTACACAAAAATAAAAAACAGTTTGCCGCGGCGCGCGCTTCTTCGTTGTGCGCCGGCTTGTCCTGTGATCGGCACCTCTCCCTTGCCATGGAACCTCCACGGTACCTCCACAGGACCTCCACAGGAGGTCTGATCACGTAACTGCGCAGTAGTTTGCCCCAGGGCAAACAGCCACGCTTCTCCTCTGCAGTTTCCTGCCCGTGTGACCGGGGCCCTAGAACAGCAAATCATGCCTTATAGCTTGGTACATATTGTTTAAGCAACATTGGGCTAAAATATGTCACACAGAATCAGGACTAGCCCCGGGCAGGCTCTGGATGAAGCACAGGAAGAGCGAGAGAGAGAAACTCGAGACACAAACCACTGCCGTTGTTATCAGCACATCTGGATTAAAATTAGCTTTTCCTTCTAAATTCCAGTGCCAAGTACATGGAGTTTTAACCAAACAGATGCCCCGGGGGGGGGGGAATCTTATGTTACAGCCAGAGAATCAACATCACCATTTTTTACTGGGAATCCAGGTTTCGTTTCACTCCAGTCTTTTCCCCCCATGTCACTCTAGTCTTTTTTCCCCATGGCAAGAAGGCCTGCAAAGATGCTCACAGTTCTTTCCCTTCCTTCCATTTTCCATGCACTGCAAAACCAATAGGCATCTATATCTGACTGAGAACCCGCACTGCATGCTGGGACGGGTGGTCTGTTAAACCATCCAGGGCTGGTTCCAGGTTTTGGTGGATCCTGGGTAGAGAGTTCTGAGGGGGCCCCTCCCATCCTTTGCCCACTACCCAGCATTCATGCCTTCCTTCCCTCCCACCCACCTGCATGCCTCTCACATATTTGCGTGTCCTTCCCTTGTTGGCTCACAAGCCCCCACCCCACCCATGCTCACAGCTGCCTGCAGACCTTTGCCCAGTGGCACTGGGCAGTGGGTGCAGCAGGGAGAATGGGTGGTGGAATGCTAGCGAGTGGGCAGGGGGTGGTGGGCAACTGGTCCTGGCCCTGAAACCATCACTAGGCAATGCTAGGTGTACTTTTCGCTTCTTGGCTTGGGATTCTGGGGGAGACCCTTTCATTGCCTTACCTATTTTCCAATCTAGGAGGTAGCCCCAATAACTCCAAGTGTGGAAAGGCTATAGACACAATACAAAGCCCTTCTCCTAGGCTTGTAGGCCGTAACAATGTACTTCTGGACAAAGGATTCCATGCTTGTTGGCAGCAGCCAAGAATAAAACATCATGCATGCTTACTGCCAGACTTTGGATGGGCAGTTGTACATGGTGACTGATTCATAAGGTCAACTGTTCAAGGGCTGAGAACCAGCAGTTGTAGGGTTTTCACATGTGGTTCCTGCAGCTACCACGAGGGTACAGGGACCATATGAATAGACCCTCTGATTGTTTCTTTTGTATGGCTGTGGCCAGAACCTTTGCTGAAACGGCAAGTCTTTCCATCTCTGGCTTCTTCTTTCTCTTCTGGTTGTAAAATAAAACAGGAGGCCGGGTGGCAACTTAACATTTATTCTAGCATAAGCTTTTTGTGAGTCAGTGCTCACTTGATCGGACATGCTGGAATAAATATTGTTAGACTTTAAGGTGCCACTGGACTGCTATTTTGTTTTGCTGCTACAGACTAAGGTGGCTGGCATTATCTTCTGGTTGCGGTTGACTGAAGAACATAAGAACGTAAGAGAAGCCAATGTTGGATCAGGCCAGTGGTCCATCCAGTCCAACACTCTGTGTCACACAGTAGCCAAAAATACCAGGTGCCATCAGGAGATCCAGCAGTGGGGCCAGGACATCAGAAGCCCTCCCACTGTTGCCCCCTCCCCCCAAGCACCAAGAATACAGAGCATCCCTTGCCCTGGACTGAGAGCTCCTTTCTATACCTTGTGGCTAATACAAGACAGGCAGAGACCATTGTCCCAAGAGACTCAACCCGGGGGGGGGGGCTTCACCCACCACTCATGTGGCTGCCAACCTCCAGGAATAGACTTCTGCCTATTCTGATTTTAGGCACAGATTTACGACAGCTGAGCTTTACGAGGCCCGGATTTCTTTGTTTCAAAAGATGCCCATTGATTCCCAGACACATCAACAAAAAACTGGTTCTTGGATCATTACCGGGGGGGGGGCGTATTTCCATCTACACCACACTTCTATACACCCTCTGCACCTGAAATGGGACTCACTGCAGTTGAAGGCAGCAGCGGAGCAGGAACCTGGGAACTGGATGTTCCATGCTGAGGCCACGACACTCCCTGTTCCTACCCTGGTTATTTACACACACTCCTGTAATGCTCATGCTTCGGTATGCTGAATCGAAAATATAGGAGTGTCCCAGCTATTCTAGGCAGGTCCTGTTGTAGCCTTCCCCTTCCTTCCTAATTCTGAAATCTGAACAGCTAGATTCATGTCCAGTAGCACTTCAAAGACGAAGATTTGCGAGGTATAAGATTCCAAGAGTCAAAGCTTGGACTTGAATCTAGGGCTTCTACTGCAGATCAGGATGCCAGCCTCCCGGTGGGGCCTGGAGATCTCCCAGAATTCCAGCTCATCTCCAGACTACAGAGATCAGTTCCCATGGAGAAAATGGATGCTTTGGAGGGTGGACTCTGTGGCACTGCCACCCCACTGAGGTCCCTGTCTTCCCACCAAATCTCCAGGAGTTTCCCAACCTGGACTTGCCAACCCTAGGCTCCTCCCTAGGGAAACCTGGTAACTGCAGGCCAACACAACTACCATCTCTTATGTTCTTATGAGGTCCATCAGTGGCTAGCCACAAGGTATAGGCAGATCGTGGTAGCGAGCGAGCGGGGAGAGTTTTCCACGCAAAGGGCCCGGCACAAGTTCGCCCTCGCCCGCCGCTTGGCTCGGAGCTGCACCGCCAGCCCCCCCCATCTTCCCGCCCCGGCGCCAGAGCCCACCAAGCAGGATGCCGCGCTCCTTCCTCGTCAAGAAGCATTTCTCCGCCAGCAAGAAGCCCAACTACAGCGAGCTGGAGAGCCAGACCGTGATCATCTCCCCATTTTTATATGAGAAGTACTCCTTGTCTGTCCCCCAGCCAGAACTTCTGAGTGCCGCCCCTTACTACCCTCTGCTTGTATGCAACACGGGCCTGCTCTCCAATTTCTTCGCTTCGGAGCAGGAGAACCAGAAGACCCCCGCGTCTCCCCCCAGCCCTGACTCCAAGCCTCTGGACCTGACCTCCCTGTCCAGCGAAGAAGAGGATGGCAAGACCACCTCCGACCCGCCCAGCCCGGTCTCCTCTGCCACCGAGGCCGAGAAATTCCACTGCAGCCAGTGCAGCAAATCCTACTCGACCTTTGCCGGCCTTTCTAAGCACAGACAGTTGCACTGTGACTCCCAGACCAGGAAATCTTTCAGCTGCAAGTACTGTGAGAAGGAATACGTCAGCCTGGGAGCGCTCAAGATGCACATCCGAAGCCATACCCTGCCTTGCGTCTGCAAGATCTGTGGCAAGGCTTTCTCCAGGCCGTGGTTGCTGCAGGGCCACATCAGAACGCACACTGGTAAAGCTCATTCGGGGAAGTGGTTCTCTGTCTTCCTGGTTCTTGGGGGGGGGGGGACAACAGTGGGAGGGCTTCTTCTTCTTTTTTTTAAATAATTTTATTTTGCATTTTCCAAACAGAACAAACATTACTGTATTTCATCATAATACATATATGAAAAAACTGTCAATGTAAAGCTTGAATTGATGCCTGAGACTTACCTATTAAATATCACGCCAGAAACGCTTAATTTTAATGAAAAATATGTAATTGTATATGTTGTTACAGCTGCCAGAATATTGTGGGCTAAATATTGGAAAATGCATGACACACCTAAAATAGAAGAGATAAAACAAAAAATGATGGAGGGGGGGGGGGGCAACAGGGGGAGGGCTTCTAGTGTCCTGGCCCCACTGGTGGACCTCCTGATGGCACTGGTATTTCTGGCCACTGTGTGACACAGAGTGTTGGACTGGATGGGCCTTTGGCCTGATCCAACATTGGCGTCTCTTATGTTCTTATCTTCCTGAAACTAACTCTGAACAGGCTCTTCTTTCTCCTCTAGGCCATTGAACATCAGCTGTGGAGCATCTCCAGTTTCGCAAAATGGACTTATCCTCATTCGCCACCCTTCCCCACAACAAGAACTGTTAGGTTGACTCACTGGTACAGGCCTCCGCCATGCTGCCTCTTCTGACCAGGTCTGGTATGGCTCAGCTTAGGTTCTCGGGCCATATCTAGATCTAGGGAATCGTGACAAAGAGGGAGAAATGGCAGAGGGGGAGGAGAGGATGGTGAGGAGATCATCGCTCAGGGTGGCTCTCCACGAAGCAGGCAAAAGGATGCCAACAAACCGCAAGGCCTGCCCAGAGGTCATGTGGTTCTCTGCATCTTCATAGCATTTCACATGTAGGAGAATTCACTCCTCTTTTCAGGTTCATGAAAAAAATATCTAGGTGGGATGGTATCCATATTCTGGGAGCTGAAATGTAAAATGGTGCCAGGGTAGGTGGTACACCAAAGGGGACATCCAGGGGCCCAGCACCTGGAGAAGCTGGCTTGCCTGCAAAAGAAGTCCATCCACCCCCCGCCCCCCAAAGCCCTTGGCTCAAGTTAGTAGGTAGAAAAGGCTGTCAAGTCACAGCTGACTTATGGTGACCAGTGTTCCCTCTAAGCTGACTTAGTGTGAGCTAGCTCACAGTTATTTAGCCTCCAGCTCACACATTTTTGTCTTAGCTCAGGAAGGATGGCTCCAGAGCAAACTAATTTATGCAGCAGCCAAATCGCTCGCTCACAACTTTAGTGCCAGTAGCTCACAAAGTAGAATTTTTGCTCACAAGACTCCACAGCTTAGAGGGGACATTGGTGGCCCCAGGTGACCCCATAGGCTTTTCAAGGCAAGAGACATTCAGAGGTGGTTTGCCGCTGCCTGCCTCTTCCTCATGATCCTGGACTTCCTTAGTGGTCTCCCATCCAAGTCCTAACTAGGCCCGATCCCGCTTAGCTTCTGAGATCTGATGAGATCGGGCTAGCCTGGGCTATCCAGGTCAGGGCTGACTCAAATTAGCAGCAATGGCCAAACCTTCTGTTATCAAAACCAGGCAGGATTCCTGTTTTCTCCTGCTCCTGTCTTGCCTTCTCTTGCCTTCCCTGAGGCCAGTGGTAGACTGCAGGTTGCTTGGGGCAGGGGCCCTTTTTTGTTTTTACTCTGCAAAGCACCATGTGGATGGAATTTGCCATATAAAAGTAAGAAGAATTCTTTGCTCAGAAAAGAACAGTTCCTAGAGCCTAAGTTGATATATTTTAAAAAAATAAACAGAATGTCATCTTCAACTAAAATTTTAATTAAGGCAGCAAACCTTGAGCATATTTTTAAAAGGTAAAGGTTCCCTTGCTCGAAAGTCAGTCGAGTCCGACTCTAGGGTTGCGGTGCTCATCTCCGTTACAAAGCCGAAGAGCCAGCGCTGTCCGAAGACATTTCCGTGGTCATGTGGCCGGCATGACTAAACACCAAGGCGCACGGAACGCTGTTGCCTTCCCACTGAAGTGGTCCCTATTTATCTACTTGCAATTTCTTGCTTTCGAACTGCTAGGTTGGCAGGAGCTGGAACTAGAGACGGGAGCTCACTCCGTCATGCGGCACACTCAGGTCTCGAACTGCTGAACTACCGACCTTCCACAGCCTGCAGTTCAGGGTCTTAACCCCTTGAGCCACCGCAGCTCCATATTTTACTTTGACACATTTTTTAAGTCAGTATGTTATCTCTGGGTGAGTATGCTTAGGACTGGAGCGTTATTGTAATACGGAGAACGGGGATGACATTTGCAAAGATTTGATAGGTAAAATGAAGATTGCTTTCTCAGACAACTTCACCTGTGATTTGCCCATACAAATGCTTTTCCCCTCTAGTGCCACCTCGAGGCATTGGGGCCCACATCAGTGGTATTCCTGTCTGCTTGAGACAGCTTTGTATTGACTGCCAGAAACTTGTTGTTGTTGATACTAAACTCTTCCAGCACTTCTGCAACCTGGGCGTGGGCATCTAAAATCTTCAAAAAAGGGACTCTTGGGGAGTTGATACCAAGGGACTTGCCCAACGCCCTTCGGCAAGTGAGTGGCAGAGCCACAAATGGAATCCTGGTATCTTCAGTCCCCTTCCACCTGGCTTCTCATTTTCCGTTCAGTTCACAAAACGCTATCTTTGGTACGCAAGTTTAGGTGTACAAATCTATTTGCCTTATAGATCGGAAAGGCAGGTCCGCAGAATGTAGGCTAAGGATGCCCCGGATGGAAGGACAACTGCTTTGTTTTACTCAAGCTTCCCTATAGCTCAGCGTCCTGTGCCCGTTCATCCTGAGGTTTCAAAGGCAAACCTCTGGGAGGGTCCCTCCTGGTTTTATTTAGTAGCCCACTGTGCCAAACGTATTACCCCAGTTGCCTTAACCATCTCCGTGGCAGTCGGATCTTGTACCGTCTCATCACCCTTTGGTTCTAACTTTCTTTCAGCAAGTGAGGGTCATTCTCTGCAGAGTGACCAGCTTCCATTTGCAAGCGAGAACAAGGGGGAAAAAAACTCTAATACTCCAATCAAAATACAAAGAAATAAATCCCTTTTTCTTCCCCTGGAAACAATAACTCCACGTATATCGTATTCAAGGGAGAAACGAAAGAGGGGGACGACTGTCACCAGTTCTCAGATCCCCACCCCCACCCCCCGATTTTGCCTTCTGGAGGCAGCATCTTTGCCATCTTGTTTTGGGGCTGAAAGGCAGGGGGAAACATGCACACAAACGTACACAATGGGATCGGGGGGCTGCCGTTGGTACTTACATCTCCAGCACCCTTCTCTGCTGCCAAAAAGTGTCATGCCACCCTAGAATGAGATGGGGGGGCCCTGGTGCCAGGCTCCGGAATCGCTGCTGCCCAGCCTGGGGTGATCTCTTGTAAGCATACGCTGGGTTGCCAGCAGCTCTTGGCTAGAGAATGGATCTCAAGTCTGGCTGCTGTACCGGAGGAATGTACCATCTGTCCTCTGGAGGTGGGGGAGGAGAGGGAGGAGGAGGAGGGAAAAGACGAGGCGAACCATCTCCGTCACATGCACAGGGGTGCGCGGAGCCAGAATAGCCAAGTATTTCTGTAATGATGATCTCAGCGTTATTGGTTCAGGGGACAGGAGAGGAGGGATTTGGGCAGGATGCGGGAAGCGAGCTGCCGCCTCTCTGTTTGGAGGGAGAAAAGAATAAAGCCAAAGGCAGATGTGGACAAAGCCCACGCTCATCTGTTCTAATCTTTCCTGATCTGCCCCAGGTTAAAAAAACGACACTGCCTCTGGAGGAGAAGCTTGGAATGGCTTTTCAGATTTGGTCAGTCATGTGTCCTTGAGTTCATCTGGCTTTGGTCCTCCCTTAGACCGTATTGGGAGGCAGATTCTAATTAGGGTTGGTTGCCAATACCTGGAGATTTGGGAGGTGGAGCCTGAGAAAGGTGGGGATTGGGGAGGGGAGGGGCTTCCATAATGCCATAGAGTCAAATTCCCAAAGCAGCCATTTTCTCCAGGTGAACTGATCTCTGTCTCCAGGAGATTGGTTGTAATCCCAGGAGATTTACAGCTACCACCTGGAGACTGGCAGCCGTAATCCTAATGCATGTGCCACGGCTTCCTTTCTATCTGTACTCCCCCATAGCTACCTAGATTCATACTACAGTTTGCAGAATGAGTGTGATTTGGTGTGTAATTAGGTGAAATCCATGCTCAGCCACTGAGGGCACCAAGTACTAAAGCTGGGAAAGATGCATGTTGCCAAATTCACACAAAATGGCAACCGTGCATATTGAGAGAATTGTGCATCAGAATATTTACTGGAATGTGAGCTAAGAGCAACAAAAAGGGGCTATATCCAGTCATCTGTCCAGCACCTTATTGATGGCAATTCCATACCCGCCAACATTTGTCAAGCAAAAACATACTTATGATGACCCAGTTCTCAGTATCAAAGATCCCTTCCCTCTGTGTCTGTCTCTCTCTCTCTCACACACACACACAGGGCTAACACTACACATTACTTCTTTGGTATAGTATATTCACACTCTTCAGTCACCCATCTTCCAAAGCCAATAGGCCATTATTATTATTGTTATTATTAAAAATATTTCTGTGCCGCCTTTCTACCCAATCTGGGTTCCCAAGTGTATGTCTGCTTATTGTTAAACAGGTATTGTACTGCTGGACAGTGGCATGAGACTTTATTGTAACTAGTTTCAAAGTGTGATCTTTTGGTCCCTCCGAAAGGCAGTTGCTCTCCCTTGAGTTCAATGAGAGAATTGATATATATATATATAGCAGTTCGAAAGCAAGAAATTGCAAGTAGATAAATAGGTACCACTTCGGTGGGAAGGTAACAGCGTTCCGTGCGCCTTGGTGTTTAGTCATGCCGGCCACATGACCACAGAAATGTCTTTGGACAGCGCTGGCTCTTCGGCTTTGAAACGGAGATGAGCACCGCAACCCTAGTGTCGGATTCGACTGGCTTTCGAGCAAGGGAACCTTTACCTTTATATATATATATTGCAAAAAAAATTGTACTGGAAAAACATAACTGTTCTGCAATATGTTATCTGCAGTTCAAACTACACCCCATTTGCTACGGAATGAGGGCTATAAAAGAGCTTTCTTGAAGGAAGTACAAAGCTGCGGTGGACTGGCTTGGCTGAGGAGATGACTTCTATTAGGGATAAAGTCTTTCCTACTCTGATTTGGACAGTGCTGGCTCTTCGGCTTTGAAACGGAGATGAGCACCACAACCCTAGAGTCTGATTCGGCTGGCTTTCGAGCAAGGGAACCTTTACCTTTATATATATATATTGCAAAAAAAATTGTACTGGAAAAACATAACTGTTCTGCAATATGTTATCTGCAGTTCAAACTACACCCCATTTGCTACGGAATGAGGGCTATAAAAGAGCTTTCTTGAAGGAAGTACGAAGCTGCGGTGGAATGGCTTGGCTGAGGAGATGACTTCCATTAGGGATAAAGTCTTTCCTACTCTGATTGTCTTAATGCCTTAAACAGATACGTTGGCTGTTCTACAGTCTCATCCCCACTGTATCATTTTATCTTACTAGAAATCTTTGCTGCGAGAGACAAATGTTATCATATTCTACTTAACTGATTGCCTGATGTTATCATATTTTATAAATTGCCTACTGATTGAATGAAAGGTTGGTTTGTTTTTTAGAATCATACTTGTAATCTGACTTGGGTCTCAGTGAAAAAGGTGAAATACAAATGAAAATAAATAAATATACTGCACGGTGCCTTAGTATTTGTGTACATTTGCTCCTGATATTTTTCTTGAAATCGAGGAAAAGGAGCTGTACCCCCAAGGAATGGCATCTCCTAGTAACTCACACTAAAACCTTAACAAGGTATCCCCCCCCCCCCCAAGCCACAACAGGAACAACGATATAGCAGATACTGATAACAAGAAAAATTAGAGATTTTCCCTGGTCAATAGGAATGCTTTTAAGTGCATACTGTTTACAGCGTTATGGCGAAAACTCAGAAAACTGCATTCGGGGCTTCCCTCTGCTTCGGCAGCGATGCTAGAAGAAAGGAGGATAAAAACCGAAGCGGGAGGGATCCAAACGGGGAGAAATTGAAAATCACTGGCAATTTATAAAAAATAAGGGGGCAGCAGCAGCAGCGTGAACTGTGAATCCATCTTCATAAGGAGCCCTCAGGATTCATGCACGGAGGTGTCAGTCATGTGCAGTTAAGAGGCTGAGCACCAGGAAGCAGTGCTTATGTTAGGGCATGAGGGCCAAGCACAGAGGAGAACAGAAAGAGAGGAGTCAATGGTGGGACTCGCAGACCTAAAGGCCTCGCTGGGCCCTACAGTCAAAGAAAGCAAAGCACACTGAACTTGGCTCACATCCTGCGACGCCCATTGTACAATTAATTTAGAAACCAAACTGTCTTGCCTACCTTCTAAGGTCTCTGTTTCAGAACAGGAGTCCAACGGCACCTTGGAAGACTAATCACATTTATTCTAACATAAGTGCAAGTCAAGAGCTCACTTCATCAGACTCCCAAAAGCTTACGGTGGAATAAATGTCATTTGTCTTGAAGGTGGCGCTCTGAACTCCTGTCTTCTTTTGCTGCTACAGAGTACCATGTAATCCCCAACTGGAATGATCATTCTGTTCAAAAGTGGTGGCTTTGGGCTGTTTCAAAAATGGATGCCCCCAGGTTTGCATACTGTGTTGAATGCCAGGCAATCCTGAGTAGATTAATTCATAGAATCATAGAGTTGGAACGGAAGGGACCTCCAGGGTCATCTAGTCCAACCCCCTGCACAATGCAGGAAATTCACAATTCCTTCCCCCTCCGCACCCACGGTGACCACTGTTCCACGTCCAAAAGATGACAAAAAAAACCCCTCCAGGATCCCTGCCCAAACTGGCCTTGAGAAAAATTGCTTCCTGACCCCAAAGTGACAATCAGCATTTCTCTGGGCGTGTAAGAAAGGGCCACAAGAACTATGCAGCCCTTCCTGCCCTCCCTCTTATGATCTGCCTAAGTTCACACAATTAGCATTGCTGTCAGATGGCCATATAGCCTCTCTTAGAAACCTCCAAAGGAGGAGAGCCCAGCCCACCACCTCCAGAGGAAGCCTGTTCCACTGAGGAATCGCTCTGTCAGGAAGTTCTCCCTAATGTTTAGCTGAAAACTCTTCTGGTTTAATTTCAACCCATTGGTTCTGGTCCGACCTTCTGGGGCAACAGAAAAAAACCTCTGTACCATCCTCTATATGACAGCCCTTCAAGTACTTGAAGATGGTTATCATATCACCTCTCAGTTGTCTCCTCTCCAGGCTAAACATACCCAGCTCCTTCAACCTTTCCTCATAGGACTTGGTCTCCAGACCCATCACCATCTTCGTTGTCCTCCTCTGGCCATGTTCCAGTTTGTCTATATCTTTCTTATAGACAGGTGGGTAGCCATGTTGTATCTGAAGAAGTATGCATGCACACAAAAGCTTATACCCAGAATTAAACTGTTTTGGTCTTAAAGGTGCTAGTGGACCCAAACTGTGTTCTGAATAGATTAAGTTAGGGGTCCCCAACCTCTTTGAGCCTGGGGGAATACTGACATAGTGTGGTGGGTGCAGCCCCAAAATGGCTGCCACAGGAAGTGGAGCTAACCACAAAATGGCTGCTGCAGCTTACCTTCAGTCACGCACTGAAGATCCTTGTGCTGTGGCTGGCAACTGCTGCCAAAGTAAAATCTGAACTGCCAATCAAATATCCGGTAGCCAATCAGAAACCTTGCTGGGCAAAAGCCCCACCTGGCTCCACCCACTTCCTGAAAGCACTTAGCAGACACCAGGAAAGGTGTTGCGGGCGCCACATTGGGGGCTCCTGGATTAAGTAGAGATGGTACCATCGTTGCACGTGGGAAGAATGAAGTGAAAACAGTGAAATCTCCCATTGAAAATATAAAATCCAGTACTGGACCCAGTGTCTCTCACACCAAACCTTTAAAGGCTGAGAGTACAGGGTGAAAAAAACATGGTAATCACTGCATTAGCAGAACTGGAGCTTAATTTGGGATAAGGCACTGGGTAGAGAGTGAACAGAAGCCAGACTGGTAAAAGTGCTAGTCGTGGAGGGCAAACCCCCCCCCCCCATAAACAAAGTCTCACCCTAAAATAACAGTCTCCAAGGGATAACCAAAGTCGAAAGTGCTTTAAAACATTTAGCACAGCTTTAGCTGGGGGCCTCCCTTCTCTCCTTCTCCAGGTGCAAAAAGCCAGGCTTCTCATGAAGCTCACTTGCTCCTGCGCTGCACTCCCCCGGCTGCTGTTTTAAACCTCTCAGTGCTACTTATTGCCATGGGGATGAAGAAGGATTAATTTCCCAACCACAGCCTGAGCGGCATTATCTCCTTGTTAGGACTGCAGATCGCTTGGATAATTTGGGAGGTAGACTGAGAAGCTGGGTGAGACGTTGCACTCCTTGGTGATTTCTCCCACATGGCCTTCCACCTCGCGATACGATCCTATGCAAAGTTAGACGTGTCTAGTTCTACTTAAATCAATAGGCTGACGCATGCCTAACTCTAGATATTTTTAATTTTTAGGTATTTATACCCCACTCTTCTCTCTATGGGTTCCCCAAGTTTCTGCACACATGAAGGCACCTCATAGTGAGTCAGACCCTTGGTCCATCAAGGCCAGTATTGCCTACTCAGATTGGCAGCAGCTCTCCAGGGTCTCAGGCAGAGGTCTTTCGTATCACCTACTGCCTGCTCCTTTAACTGGAGATGCTGGGGATTGAACAGGGACCTTCTGTATGTCAAGCAGATACTCTACTACTGAGCCACAGTTTACAGCATCATTCTCCCCATCCTCCAACTTTGTCCGTACAACAACCCTGTGAGGTTGTGACTGTCCCAGTGTTATCCAGCAAGCTTCCATGGCAGGATTTGATCCTGAGTCTCCTGGATCCTAGTCTGACTCTCTAACCACAATGCCAGGATGGCTCACTTCAAGCCAAAGGCCAGCCATGTACAGGGGCCAGCCAGGAGCCAAAGAAACAGCCGACATTCACCACTTGGCTGGGGCTGAAAAATCAGAAGGGTTATCAAAGATCTGGCAGGCCCCAACTAGTGACTGGTGGACTATCAAATTCTGCACACCTGATCCACACCATCGCGGGATATTGGAACCCCAAATCAGAGGAAGAGGTTTGGGTTAGTTCCTCCACAAATGGAGACCCACCGAAGAATTCCCCTTCAAGTGCCTGATGCAAGTAGAATGGTAGGCACCTGCACATTTAACGTGCTTTGAATGTCTATATGAAGCCTTTAAAAGAGATTGTCCATAGCTTTCTAGTGGGACATCCTCAATACATCGATGACACCCAGCTATTTATCTCTTTGTATAAGCCTCCTTGATGCTGCCGTCTCTGTCCTGGGTCATGGTCTGGCATGCATGTAAAGAGACTGCCGTTCCCAGCTTCTCAAAACAGTGTCCCTGATTGATTTTTTAAAGAGACTGCACAACAAACATCAGGGGGGTGAAAACATTTTAAGATTCGAGTTTGTGACACTTCCTCGGTTTCACACAAGGTGTCAGCATTATGCCAGCAATTGAGTCCACTCTGCTGTTTACAGTGCAAGGAAGGGAGCCTGTAAAAGAACCCAGCTGTGGCTGATCAGAGAGTATTAGATAGTTCAGATGTTGTTTCCTCCCACTGGAAGCATGTAAGGGGAAAGGTGCCTTGCTAATTTGCAAGATGTATTCATGGGGAGGATAGCTGAGAGAGCCAGTTTGCTTTAGTAGTTAAAATCAGCAGACTCTAATATGGAGAACCGGGTTTGATTTGCCACTCCTCCACATGCAGCCAGTTGGGTGACCTTGGGTCAGTCACAGTTCTCTCACTCAGCCCCACCTACCTTACAGGGTATCTGTTGTGGGGAGAGGAAGGGAAGGAGAATGTAAGCCTCTCTGAGACTCTGAGTGATGGATGGGGTATAAATCCAACTCCTCCAACTCCTCCTCTTCTTCTGCTTCTCCTCCTCCCCCTCCTCCTCAGTGCATGAAGCTGCCTCCTACTGAGTCAAACCATTGATCTAACAGGGTTAGTATTGTCTACTCTGATGGGCAGAGGCGTTCCAGATTCCAAGACACAGGGCTTTTTTTGTAGAAAAAGCCCAGCAGGAACTCATTAGCATAATAGGCCACACCCAACAGCAGACACTCATTAGCATATTAGGCCACACCCTTGACAGCACATTAGCATATTAGGCCACACCCCCGTGTTACAAGAAGTGTGGTCATCCAGCCACACACCCCTTTTGCTTCTTATTCTGTTTATCTTGTTTGTTGTCAAAACCCAGGGCTTTTTTTGTAGCAGGAACTCCTTTGCATGTTAGGCCACACACCCCTAACGTAGCCAATCCTAATGAGTTTCTGCTGTTGGGTGTGGCCTGTTATGCTAATGAGTTCCTGCTGGGTGTGGCCAACTCAGGAGCCAGCCGGAACTCCGTTCCTGTGCGTTCCTGCCCAAAAATAGCCCTGCCTAGACAGAAGTCTTTCACAACACTTACTGCTGGGTCCTTTTAACTGGAGATGCTGGGGACTAAACCTGGGACCTTCTCCATGCAAAGTAGACATTCTACCGTTGAGCCACAGCTATTGAACTCTCTTATGGGGGCTCACGTAGGAACATGTGTTCTACTTCTCCCTGATCTTACAGTTTTTGGAACTAACCTGGGAAAGCAGGACACCTGGGAAAGCACTGAGCGTTTGGTCCTACTTACCTGTCAAATGCATCCTCTGTGAGAAATGTCCGGGCAATAAAGCAGACCAGGCTGCCCAGCTCTCCCTTGAAATAGTCAAGGAGATCTCCCATGTTGCAGCAGGCTGCAAAAATCCCAGCTCTGAATGCAGCCATCTGGACTGGTGGGTCACAGGATGGCCTGGTCTGGGAATTATTCCTTCACTGGAGAGGGAGTGGAACAGGTTGTGCCTTGCGGTTTTTGTCTGCTCTGATTGCCTCCTGCTCTCAGACTCAGTTTGATGTAGTGGTTGGGAGCGTGGACGCTGATCTGGGAGAACCGGGTCTGATTCCCCACTCCTCCACATGCAGCTGCTGGTGTGACCTTGGGTCAGTCACAAGTTCTCTCAGAGCTGTTCTCTCAAGGGCAGTCCTTGAAAGAGCTGACTCAGACCCACCTACCTCACAGGGTGTCTGTTGTGGGGAGGGGAAAGGAAAGGAGATTGTAAGCCGCTCTGATACGTCTTTGGGTAGTGAAGGGCGGGATATAAATCCAATCTCCTCCTCCTCCTCTTCTTCTCCTCCTCCTCCTCCTCTCAGGAGCTTCAGGCAGAGAAAGGCCTGTCTCTATCCCTGCTTTTTGAGATCTTTGAGTGGGTGAAGCCAAGGATTAAACTTCAGTCCTTCTGCAGACAAAACATGCACTTTCCCTTCGAGCCATGGCCTTCTCTGGTTTTGGCTGATAATGGACACCGCAGATAAGCTGACCTTGCGGTTTTCTGCAAACCTTTTGTTTTGAAGTGATATTCATTACCAGCAGGACTTCTACAGATTTATGGGCTTGTCGTACACTATCCTTCACCTTTATGATTTAAAAAAAATAAGTCAGAAGGAGCAGAGAGAAGAAGAAAGCAAAAAAGAAAGAAAGAAACGTGTAAAGCGATGGCAGAGAGCTATCTACAGAAGGGGCAATGCTGTTGGCGACTTCCTTTGGCTAAAATTTAATAATGTAGAGCTTTTCTGAAATGGTTGCTTCGGCCGTAGAAACTAAGCATGAGGCCAGAAGGATTTCCTACCAGGCTGCATCCATAATCCTGATCTCAGAACTTGTTGTTGTTCAGTCGCACAGTCGAGTCCGACTCTTCGCGACCCCATGGACCAGATCACACCAGGCCTTCCGGTCTTCCGCCGTCCTCTGAAGTTGGCTCAACTTCATGTTCGTTGCATCTATGACACTGTCTAACCATCTCATACTTTGCCGTCCCCGTCTTCTTTGACCTTCAGTCTTTCCCAGCATCAGGGTCTTCTCCAGTGAGTGCTCCCTTCTCCTTTGGTGGCCAAAGTAGTTGAGCTTCAGTTTCATTATCTGGCCTTCCAGGGAATAGTCAGGGCTGATTTCTTTTAGGATTGACTGATTTGATCTTCTTGCAGTCCAAGAGACTCTCAAGAGTCTTCTCCAGCACCATAAGTTCTCTGAACTTAGGGGGCTTCAAAATCTCCAAGAGTGAGTCCCTTGTGAGTTTTGTATGTGTTACCTGAGAGCCAGACCATCCAAAGCTCCCCACAAGTAATTCCTGTCATTGTGACAGCTGAGAGAAAAAATGCCACTGTCATTTGTACAGGTCTCTGCCAGGAAGCTGCAGCTACACATGAAAAATGCATCCCTAAAAGCAACCGAGGTAGACAAAATGAGGGCGTTTTTGGATAACACTTTTAAAAGTTGACAGCTGTGATTTAATTTTTCCCCCTCTTTTTTTTTTTACATTTTTTTATTTTCCAAAACTACAAAGAAATAAGGTGAGGGAAACTACAAACTACGGGAGAAAGTAAAGATAACCCCTAAAAATCCAAGAGGTGGTGGTCATATAATAGTTACAATATAGCTTTAAAGTAAAAAGAATTATTTGTTACATTTAAGGTGATTAATATACTTGCTTATATGCTTCAAGTCTAGATATTCAGACTTAGTAGGGAGCAATACACAAGAACAATTAATTATCAAAGAAAACAGCAAACTTCAGAAAGGTTTAGCATCTTATTTTTTGCCTCTTCTTTCCCTCAATTGATATCCCTGCTTAGGGGCAGCTGCCCCACGTTCTGAGTCCGAGTCTTCTTCAGTAGGTGTTTCATCTCCACTTTCCTTGTCCTCATCATCTTCCCCCGTTGGTCCAAGTTGTTGCCACAAGAACTCACGTGCTTTCATTACAGAGTCAATTTTTTCCCTCTTGTCTTTGAATGTAAAGAGTACGCATACAGGTAAAATCCATTTGTAAGGGATATTATTCTTTTGTTTAAAAAAAGCCAGGTCTCTATATTTTTTCCTTTTTTTTCTTATTTCAAATAGAATATCTTTCAAAACTCTTATCTCGTTGCCGTCAATTTTCAGGGTAGTTCCATTTGTTGCCTTTGGATCTGATCCCTCACTTGTCTTTGGGAGAATCTAACCACCACCTCACCGGGCAGATTATTTTTCTTGCTGCATTGTGGACGCAAAACAAACAAACAAACAAAAAAGACTTTTAACAATGTAAAAAGTAAAGTGGGTATCCAGGTTCCAGAAGAAGAAGAGGAGGGGGGGGGAGAGATTGGATTTATACCCTGCCCTTCACTACCTGAAGGAGTCTCAGAGTGTCTCACAATCTCCTTTCCCTTCCCCTCCCCTCAACAGGCACCCTGTGAGGTAGGTGGGGCTGAGAGAGCTCTTTCGAGAACTGCCCTTGAGAGAACAGCTCTGAGAGAACTTGTGACTGACCCAAGGTCACACCAGCAGCTGCATGTGGAGGAGTGGGGAATCAAACCCGGTTCTCCGAGATCAGAATCCACGCTCCTAACCACTACACCAAACTGGCTCTCTAGAAGCTCTTTGGAAGCTCAGATTCTGATCATAACTGCCTAATCCTTCCCCTACCAAGACACTCCCCACAGCCTCCACTACCACTCTCCGCAGAAGGTTCACCAGTTTTTCACAAGATGAATGAAATCGTTCTGGAACATGGAGATCTGATGTAGTCTCTGTGAACCTGCGCTGTACTTAGCACATATGTTCCTCCCCTTGTTTATTGCATACCCTCTTACTCAGGGCTATTTTGGGGCAGGAACGCACAGGAACGGAGTTCCGGCTGGCTCCCAAGTTGGCCACGCCCAGCAGGAACTCATTAGCATAATAGGCCACACCCAACAGCAGAAACTCATTAGGATTGGCTACATTAGGGGGTGTGTGGCCTAACATGCAAAGGAGTTCCTGCTACAAAAAAAGGCCCTGTGTTTTGACAACAAACAAAGTAAATGGAATAAGAAGCAAAAGGTGGGTGTGGCTGGATGACCACACTTCTGGTAACACGGGGGTGCGGCCTAATGGGCTAATGAGCTGTGCTGTCAGGGGTGTGGCCCAATATGCTAGTGAGTTCTTGCTGTTGGGTGTGGCCTATTATGCTAATGAGTTCCTGCTGGGCTCTTACTACAAATAAAAGTTTTGTTGGAGTTCATGAGGTCTCTTAGGTGAAGCTTAACATTATCCTTTATCACTAGGACTGCCAGCCTCCAAGTGAGACCCGAAGGCCCCCTAGAATTACAGCTCATCTCCAGACGGCAGAGGTCAGTTCTCCTGGAGAAAATGGCTGCTTTGAAGGATGGACTCTAGGGTGCTATACCCTGCTAAGGTGGTCCCTCCCTTCCCAAACCCCACCCTCCCCACACTCTACCCCCCCAAAATCTCCAGGTATTTCCCAACCCAGAGTTGGCAACCCCCAGCTTTGAGGATTTTCCTGCTAGCCTATATAGGTGTCCGAATGTCCCAGAATGCAACTCTGAGCAACAAAAGCCTGTGTGGGGGCTGTGGCTCAGTGGCAGAGCTTCCGCTTGGCATGCAGAAGTTCCCTGGTTCGATCCCTGGCATCTCCAGTTAAAAGGAGCAGGCAGTAGGTGGGCAAGACCTCTGTCTAAGACCTTGGAGAGCTGCTGCCAGTCTGGGTAGGCAACCCTGGTGGACCAAGGGTCTCATTTCAGTGCAAGCCAGCCTCATGTGTGCAGAAACAAGAAAAATGGGCAGGTGTGTTGCAACAGGGTGCTGTGTGCACAAGTCACAAACCACCGTGCAGTTTTAATTTAAAAAAAAAAATTAAAAAACTTTACCTCCCATAAGTAGAACTTGTAAGTGTTTAACTTCAGGTGGACCTTATTATTGTAAAATACTGGCAAATGGGATGAAGAGAAACTCCAAAAGAAGGAGAAATGGGAGGATAGGCCTTTTCCTCTATACACAAATGTGGATTTCAAAGCATTTAACCAAGACAGAAATAGCAACAGCAACAACCCCATAAAAGCGCACATGGCCGTTTCCCTGCCCTTTCTGTTCAGTTGCTATGTAGCGGCCGCATCGCTGCAAAGAACTCTGGCTTTTTTGCTTACTAACATTTCGTCATTCAAGAGGAACACAGTATGCTCGGACTCGACTGCCCAAAGGAAGTCGTTTTTTGCTCCTAAGAACTGACTTTAGAGCACTGCTAAGCTGGACATGCCAGTGTGTGTCTTTTTTTTTTTTTAGTTCTGCATTTAAAAAAAAATAATTATATTAATGACAGCCGAAGCATACCGCCTTGCTCGGAAGAAAACAAAAGCCTTTTTCATTCTAATGCACAAACACATAGCAAAGCAAGCAGGAACCAAGCCCTATTTAAAGGAAGAAAGGAGAAGGGAAAAAAGAACATTTCTTTGGCACGCGATGTGAGTAATCCTTGCTATGCTTCTAGGGCTGCGGCCTTCTTGCAACAGGTCCCCTAGTTTTCAGCGTTCCTCTCTTTTTGGCTGCAAGCTTCTGTGCATTTACTTGGGAGTAAATCCCTCTGGGGCGTATTTATTACTTTTTGATCCTGAGTTGTATCCAAGGAGCTCAGGGCAGCAGGCGTCCTCTGAGGAATCTTCCCAGCAACCCTGCAAGGTAAGCTAGGAAAATGGTGACTGGCCCAGAGTAATCCAGGGGCCATTTGTGGCAGGGAAGGGGGATTTGAATCAAGGACTCCCTGGTCCCGGTGTCTCACGCTGTCACTACATGCATAGAATGGGGCTATTGGTGATTTGAAAACTGCCACAAAGGCTCATGGGATAAGTGTCCTGTTTTCCTTGGAATACTGGAAGGATATTCAGCTGATGTCAGGTGCTCTTTCTGTCAATTTCAATGGGAGAAAGTTAAGCATGTGCTCAGTTTCAGTCGATATCCCTGGGATAACTCACCAGTAAATCTCCCCTTGAACAAAACCTGTGACCGGTTCCGTATTTACCCTGGGGTTGGAGTTGCCTGTCTAATCAAAATACCCACATTGCTTAGCAATCGAGCTAAACCCCTTAAGAGCTTATTCCCCCCCCCCTACAAATAATAGAGGAATTTACTGTCGGCACCACACAGGCACCAGAGAAAGCAGGACTGTAGGGCAATAGTTCCACTTAACTTTTCCAGTTCTCTTGGGCGAGTGGGCCTCTTCTGTAAGAAGGCAGACGAAAAGGTACCTTTGCACAAAAAAAGAGGATGTCCCTCTCTGCTGATAACCTCTCTTTTTAAAAAGCAAAACTTAGATTACCAAGAGCTGCCTTTCCCTAGCACCAACATAAATATAAGATCTCTAGGTTACTCAGTCACTTTGGACATTAAAGTCCTCAGTTGGTGAGTCAGTTTATACAATAAGCAACATATTTGTCCAACACATGTTCGTTTGGTCAGCTTTTTATTCATGTTGCACATAATGGCATTGTTGCAATGTGTGATAATATTCCTCTCCAGGTTTAAAAAAAAATGGTCTTGTTTCATGTTCTGCTCTTTAATTTCCAGACGTATGCCAAGAAAACAAACCAGCAAAGATTCTCTAGTGGGAGTTTGCAGGGGCTAGAATTCTCTTGGTCAAAAGTGGTGATTTCCCGAATAGTTGATGTATACTGTATGGGGGGGCATAAACAAAAGATTGGAAACAGTAGTAGGTGTGTCTGTTCTACCAACAAGACAAAAGGATACAAGCTACAAAATATTTTGCATTCGTCTGTGGTGTACACAGACACTGGTATTTCTACCTCTTGTATTTTAAAAAGCTACTATTTTGGCACTAAAATAGGGGTCCAGTTGTTCTTTAAAGACTAATAAAATTAATTCCTGCATGAACTTTTAAGAGTCAACGCTCACTTGCATCCCATCTGGAATGGTTGTAAGTCAGTGTGGCCTAGCAGTCGCAGTACAACCTGGGAGTACCAGGATCAAACCCCCACTCTGCTCACCGGGTAACCTTTAGCCAGTTGTTCTCTCTCAGCCTAACCTACCTCACAGGGTTGTTGTGAGGGTAAAACAGCAGAGGGCGAACATTTGCTGTCCAAGACTCCCAGGAGAATGGGTAGGCTTAAAACATATTCAATAAATAATATATCCATGTGTCTACAGACCAACTGGGGAGGCCATTTTAGACATTAACAAAGTGCAGTCTGTGACACTTCTGCCAATCCGTGACTTGGTCCAGTACACAAAAGTTTATGCCATAGTATATATAATGGAGACCCCTGACCTGGATGGCCCAGGCCAGCCCACTATCCTCAGATCTTGGAAGTTTAAGCAAGGTCAGCCCTGATAGTGCTTGGATGGGTGACCACCAAAGTCCAGGGCCTCTACGCAGATGCATACAATGGCCAACCACCTCTGAACGTCTCTTGCCTTGAAAACTCGACGGGGTCACCATACGTTGGCTGCAATTTAACAGCACTTCCAACCACAGAAACAACTCGCATGTTTCCCTTAAGCTTCCTTTTATTCTACAGTTTCTGTTATTCACGTCTCCCGCTGATTCATCAGAATGATTCCTTTGCTTGCACATTTACCACCATTGGCTCCATAGACTCCCATGCTTGACGGGAGACCACCAAAGTCCAGGGCGTTCACGCAGAGGCAAACAATGGCAAGCCACTTCCATTAATCTCTTACCTTGAAAACTCTATGGGGTTGCCATAAGTCAGCTGTGACTCGATGGCACCTTCCTCCACCACCGTATATAATGGGGCTTGACCCTACCCTTATCCTTGCCACTCCACTGGGCAAAGTTATGTATTCAAATATTTATACCCCACTTTTCTTTTTGGCTGAGGTTTGGAGTCTTCCTTCAGCCTAAGGCGCCTAAGTGGCTCTTCTGTTGGAAGAAGAAGAGATTGGATTTATACCCCGCCTTTCACTACCCAAAGGAGTCTCAGAGTAGCTTACAAACTCCTTTCCCTTCCATAGGCGTAAAGTTCGTGGGGGCGGCGGGGCGTCAGCCTTCCCCCAAATTTTTCAGGAAGGTTCCTTCTCCCCGAAATTTTCAGGGAGGGGCTCAGCCTCCCCCGGGGGCAACTGGTTCCAGCCACCCTTGCTCCATTCTGAAACTATGTTCAGCGGCTGGGTTGGGACCGGGAGGGAGGGAAGTTAGGGCGGTGGCTTGCTTCCTCCTGGAAGTGAAGCCCCACCCTCAGCTCCCAGCAGCCCTTAGTTCTGCCGGGCTGCACGTGGAGTCTGGCTTTCCTGGTTTCCTGCGCATGCGCACAAAGGTAGGAAGCATGCTTGCCCGGGCTCTCCCTTACTGCTGAGTCCTCGAGGCACATTCGTTCAGCCCCCCTCTCTGCCCCCCTCACCCAGCTACCAGTAAAATCAGCGCGGACCGGGAGGGGAACTTGGCTCGGCGGACTTGCCCTGCTGAAGGGAGCGCCGAAGCTCAGGGGCTGCGCTCCCTCCCACATCCCGGACGGCCTCCACGGCACCTCCTCCACTTCTTGCATCTGGCTGCTGCCTTCCTCTGATTCCCTTTTGCTGCTGCT
>NW_015174869.1:584658-585656 GCF_001447785.1 Gekko japonicus | reverse complement strand
ATCCCCTTCCTCAAGCCTTGCTGCTTGTCCCAACTCTCTAAAGTCAGAGTAGTTTGGCCAGTGGCAACCCTCTGCCTGTCCAGGAAGTTCAACTAAATACCACTAAAGGTTTTGTCTCCACTGCTACATCACTTAAAGCATCACAATATAGGTTCATGTTCCTGCTATAATTTATGATGCTTTAGTTTGGGAAGATCTGTTTTCTTAGTCACATCAGTTGGTGCTATTTTTTCCTGTAAACTCCTTTTCCATCTCAATGGACTCTGCTCACATGTTATGCGCCAGTCCCCTCTTTATCGCACCCTTCCTCTAGTCTCCCTTCCCTTATATTGACCTCACAACAATGGCAATATCATCCAGCCTGATGAAGGGAGCTTTGACTCTTGGAAACTCTTGTTGGTCTCTAATTTGCTACTGGACTCGAATCTGATTGTCCCAGTATCACCGAGTAAGTGTCATGCAAAATGTAGATCTGAACATGGGTCTCCTCAATCCACACTGGTCTTCATGCCATTGGTCCATCTACTTCAGCATGGTCTGCTCTGATGCAGGTGATCTCTAGAGATTCAGACAGAGAAAGATCCTTGCCAACACCTGTTTTCTTAGACCTTCTCGGTTTAAACTTTTATCCTTTGGCACACAAAGCATGATTTCTCTACCATCAGTCCATCAGTGTCATCATTGTCTACTCAGACTGGCAGTGGTTCTCCAGGGTTTTATGTAGAGGATTTTGCCCATGTCATGCTTTGTTTCTGAGCCGTTGGGCCTGGCTAGGGGGGTTCTCAAGGGTTTCCAGGTCCCCCTAAATTTCTGGAGAACCGCTTCCTAAATCCCACATGGCTCTGCCTCCATAAATAGTGACAATGGCCTGTGATGTCACTGGCTCCTCCCTATGATGTCACTGGGCCTCGGTTCTTTTAAGGACCTGGCACAGCAATGCCTCTGGCCCAGCCCCAGCCCCCCCCCCCCCGGAAAACCCTGGGGGGACGGGGGGGTGA
>NW_015174869.1:584079-584646 GCF_001447785.1 Gekko japonicus | reverse complement strand
CAGCCCCCCCCCCCCGGGAAATCCTGTGAGGTAGGTGGGGCTGAGAGAGCTCTCCCGAGAACTGCTCGTGAGAGAACAGCTCTGAAAGAACTTGTGACTGACCCAAGGTCACATGTGGAGGCACATGTGGAGGAGTGGGGGACCAAACCCGGTTCTCCCAGATTAAAGTCTGTGCTCCTAACCACTACACCAAACTGGCTCCCTTAAATTAGAAGAGGAGTCACCAAAGCTGGAGGAAGGCTACTTAGAGGACGGTTGGATCCAGCTCATTACATTCCAATCCTGTCCACATTTACTCAGAAGTAAGTTCTACTGTGTTCTTTGAAGCTGTCAGGAAAGGGATCAAGATGGGTAGCTGTGTGTCTAGCTGTAGAAAAGAGCCAGAGTCCAGCAGCACCTTAGGTAACGGTAAAGGTAAAGGTTCCCTTGCTCGAAAGCCAGTCGAGTCCAACTCTAGGGTTGCGGTGCTCATCTCCGTTTCAAAGCCGAAGAGCCAGCGCTGTCCGAAGACGTTTCTGTGGTCATGTGGCCGGCATGACTAAATACCAAGGCGCACGGAATGCTGTT
>NW_015174869.1:582642-583678 GCF_001447785.1 Gekko japonicus | reverse complement strand
AGTCGGATTCAACTGGTTTTCGAGCAAGGGAACCTTTACCTTTACCTTTAAGGTGCTGCTGGACTCTTCCTCTTTTCTGCTACTCTCAGGAAAGTGTTCACGAGGTTGCAGCCGGTCTGGCTCTTTGCAGAATAATCACAACCCAAACAACTGATGCCCTTCTGCTCTTCATCTCTGTAGCGAAACAATTTTTCACTTCTGGAGGAGGCTCCAAGTCAGTTTTGGATGATTCAGAGCTGCTTCCTTACACAGGGCGCGGGTCTTGGCTCTCAGGCGGCTTCATCTTGGATTTTGCTCTTGGTTTCCAAAGGACTGGTTCTGGAGAAGGCAGACGAAAGAGTGCGTCTGTCCTTTGCTTTCTCCAGTTTGAGATACTTTGGGATTGGGGGGCGGGGAGAAGGGAGAGAAAAAAGTTCACCCACATAGACCCAGCTCTCTGCCAAGCGCAGGGCAAGGTAAGGGCAGCGGCTTCGCTTTCTTTAATTAGCTGGTGCAGGGGAGAGGAGGGGGGAAAATAATAAATCACACTCTGCCTTGGCAGCAGGCGCAGGAAACCGACCAGGGCTGGGCAGAATGATTTCTCCCAAGAAGGGGTGGGTGGTGGAAAGCAGGCTCCTCGAGGCAGGGCAGGAAAAAGGAGGAGGGGTCTCCCCCGGGCCCCATTTCAACCCCGCATCGAGCCCAAATTCGCCTGGTTCCTCTCCCACCCACCCCCCACCCGTCTCGCAATCTCTGGAGTCCTTGAGCGTGCTCCACTTTGAAGGCGCACCAAAGGGCCGGCGGCGCATGCGCCTCCCATTGAGAGCTCTCCAGTCTGGCTCGGGCTGATTCGGAAGCAGAGCGGAGCAGGCTTCTCCAGGGGGGGCAGAGCCATTCAGGCGGCCGGGGAGGGAAGCGATGGCTGGGGAGAATCAGCACCAAACCCTCCGGAAGAGCATCGCGGCTCACCAGCCGGCGGCTCCGGCCCAAGTGCACCCGCCGCCGCCGCAGCAGCAACAGCTGGCCCCCGCCGCCGGCTCCCGGACCAGCATCGCCG
>NW_015174869.1:577055-582588 GCF_001447785.1 Gekko japonicus | reverse complement strand
CCTGCTGCTCGGTCGCTGGGGCCGCGGGCCTTTGAACCCGGGGGGGTGGGGGGAAGTCAAGGGTCCAAGTGGCTTACGCAAGCCCCCGGCGTTGAATGAACTCCTGGCAGAAAGTTTTCAAGGGCGAGCGCCGGGGAAGTGGCCCATCTTGGCTTGCTGCGCCTCGAAGCAGCAGGGGTTTCCTGGCCGTCTTGGGGTGTGTGTGTGTCTGTGCGCGCACTTAACCTGCGGAAGTTGATCGGGTCCTTACAGGTGTGCGACCAGGTTTCGTTCTTTGCTGGTGAGATGCAGGTGGGGTAGCCGTGTTGGCTTGAAGCTGCAGAGCAACGTTCGAGTCCCGGGGCACCTTTAAGACCAACAAACTTTTATCCTGGCGATAAGTAGGGTAGCCGTGTTGGTCTGAAGCAGGAGAGCAAAGTTCGAGTCCTGGGACACCGTTGAGACCAGCCAGGTTTTATTCAAAGTGTCAGCTTTTGTGTGCAAGCAGCACACTTCTTCAGATACGTTCAGGTGGGTAGCTGTGTTGGTCCGAAGCGACAGAGCAAAGTTTGCGTCCAGGGGCACCTTTAAGACAAAGTGTTATTCAAAGTCTAAGCTTTCATGTGCAAAAAAGTGTGCTTTGCACACAACAGCTTACACTTTGGCTAAAACTTTGTGGGTCTTAAAGGGGCCACTGGCACTGCACCCAAACTTTGTTCTGCTGCTTCAGATACAAAAGGAGATACTGAAGATACTGAAGAAGTCTGCATGCACACGGAAGCTTATACCCTGAATAAAACTTCATTGTCCTTCTGTTCTTTGCTGTGCATTTCACTTTCCCAGCCCCCTGCTTTGTTCTGCTGCTTTTGCTGTGCATTTCACTTTCCCAGCCCCCCCTTTATTATTATTAACTCAATTATAACATAATATTCTAACACCTTCAAATACATTCTTGGGACTTGATCCCCTGGAAAGGAAAAGGGGAGGGTGCCAACTGATGATCAGACTTGCTCCATCCCCTGGACCAACCTGGGCTTTGCTCAGCATGAGGAATGCATTCGATGTGTTATCTACTGACAAACCCGGGTTTGCTACCAAGGGCAGACCCAACCAGGGTGATGCAGTCAATCCCACCTCTCTGACAAGCATCCTTTGTGGTGCTTGCCTTTTCAAATATCCGATTGTTGCATTTATTTTAAGGTGTATGCTTAAAAATGTAAACAGCACCAGAGAAACAATTAATAGGGGTACACATGTGGCATTGTGTTCCGTCTCACCAAGCAAGGGAAGTCTTGCATTTATTTCTTCTGGTATCCTGCAAACTGCATGTATCCCATATTAATATGTTCTCATCCCCTGCACACTAGAGATACACAAAACCTGCTTTTCAGGCTGCTTAGAGCATCTTCACAGGTGGCATTCAGAGCACCTTTATGTCCTCCTGAATATTGTCTGTCTCAGTTAGTGTCCTTCCAGAAGGGTAGCCCCGCTATTCAATTTGCTGTAGCAAAATTAAAACAGGGGTCCAGAAGCATTTTAAATAAGAACAAACATCAGTCCACCCTAAGCTTTCATGAGTCAGAGACGACTTCGTCAGAGAGCCTATGATATCTCACCGCCAGAGAGCCCATGTCTCTGACAAAAGTGAGCTCTGGCTCATGAAAGCTTGTGCTGAAACAAAATTCAGACTTTTACAGAACTCCTGTTTGAGTTTAACCAAATTAGTGAAGTGCTCTTTGAACGTGCAGGGATCTATGTTAAAAATTAATTGGATAATTTCTACCTTGATGCTCTCTTTGTGTCACCCGTGAGCCTATGCGCTGTTCATGGCGCTCATTATTGGTCCTCTGTTCTGCGTTTTCTGGGTTGAGGAAGTGGAGGGTGGGGGGCTTATGTCCTGCACTAGCTGAAGGGGAAAGGGATGGCCTTTATTGCAGGGAAGTGAAAATTAGGAGCAGTAATAGTGCTATCCAAGATCTTTGGGTGAAAATGTCCATTTTAAGACACTGATGAAAATATCCTAAGGACAGAGGCAGCCTGTAGTTTAGTGGTGTGTTTGTGTGCACGCATGCATTTAGTGTTAAATCTGGTATCACTGAAGTATCATTGCTTGTGGTGTCATATTCCTACCACTATCTGCTTCTATGAGTAACTGGTTTTGAAATGTATTGAGCAGAGCCATTTTAGTGGAAATAACAGGACGACACAAAAGGTGCATGTGAGAAGATCAGGCTGTGTGTGGTATCTGTTGAGGGGAGGGGGTTCCGTGGAGGGTGGGGCAAGTTAACACACCTTGCTCAGAATTGTACCTTCTTCCTACACTTTAGGATTTAAAAAATGGGGATTTCCAAACTCCGATGTAAAGGGCAGTTTGTTCCAAAGCTCAGGCTGGTCTGATTTTGTCAGAGCTCAAAAGTTAAGCAGGGTTGACTCTGTTTAGTATTTGTATGGGAGATCACCGAGGAAGTCCAGGATTGGGAGGCAGAGATCAAGATGAGTAGCCGTGTTAGTCTGATGGTACTTTGTATCTCTCGTCCATGTTATTGTTTTCCCAGTTCAAAGGAGCCATGAGAGGAGGCTCTGACTTGGGTCAGGAAGGCTGTCCCGTTTTCCATTTTCTCCTTTCTTCCCATCCTGTGGAAAAAGTAATTCCTGAGTGATGGAACTAGCTATTTTGGAGAGAAGGGTGATTTAGTTGTTGAAAGTGACGTTGTGGGGGGTTAAAGCATCATACCCCAAACACTGTTTCCAAATTATTGTCACTTTGCTCCCCAGTTCCTCTTGTATCTGCTTTGGACTTCCAAAAAAGCGAGAGAGAGAGAGAGAGAGAGAGAGAGAGAGAGAGAGAGAGAGAGAGGAGAGCAGGTGTAAATACCTAAATCCTTCTTAATGAAGCATTTCTACTCTTTCTGCAATATACAGTCCTCAAATGGTGGCTCTCAGATTTAACTATTTCTGCACCTTTTCAAAATGAAGAAGAAGGAAAAAATGGCTCACACATGGATGTTGAAAGGAAGGCCCCAGAAGGTTGAAGTGGATTATAGCGGATGATGCACCAACATAATATCTTTATATAAAAGTGCAAGGACAAATGTTTCCTGTTCTAAATCAGAGGGGGTGGGGAGAGAAAATGGAGGGTTTTTTTTAACACCTCCAAAGCTCGACGCAGAGCTTACTAATGGCAGCAAATTTCTCTGGCAGTTTGGTGTAGTGGGTAAGTGCGCAGACTCTAAGCTGGGAGAGCTGGTTTGATTCCCCACTCCTCCACATGCAGCTGATGGATGACCTTGGGTAAGCCATAGTTCTGACAGAGGTGTTCTTGAAAAGAGCAGTTTCTGTCAGAGCTCTCTCAGCCCCACTTACCTCACAGGATGTCTGTTGTGGGGAGGGGAAGCGAAAGGAGTTTGTAAGCTGCTCTGTGGCTCCGAGTGAAGGGTGGGGTATAAATCCAATCTCCTCCTCCTCTGCCTCCTCCTTCCTCCTCTCCAACAGAACTTTGGATGCTCTGTAGGGAGAAATTTAGTTGGTCTGGCTCGTTTTACAAGTGGTCAAGCACTTTGAAAACAAAGCCCATCTCATTTTCAGTGAGGGTTTCCAACTCTGGCCTGGGTAATCCCTGGATATTCGGTGGAGGAGCCTGCAGAGGGGAGAATCGGGGGGGGGGATTTCACCTGTCATCTTTGGTATACCATAGAGTCTACCCTCTGAAGCTGCCATTGCCTCCAAGGGAACAGATACCTGACTCAGGGCTCTTTTTGTAGCAGGTACTCATTTGCATATTAAGCGACACACCCCTAATGTAGCCAATCCTCCAAGAGCTTACAGTAGCTCCTGTAAGAAGAGCTCTGTAAGCTCTTGGAGGATTGGCTACATTAGGTGTGTGGCCTAATATGCAAAGGAGTTCCTGCTACAAAAAGAGCCCTGCCTGTAGTGGAGATCAGTTGTAATACTGGGAGAACGCCAGGCCCCACTGGGAGGCAGGCAAGCCTAGCTTCAGCTGAGGGTAACCTTTTTAAACACTTGCAGCTCTTTTCTAGGCTTGTTTACTCAACAGTTAGTCCCACTGAGTTTACTACCAGGTTGGAGGGTTAAAATTCAGAGTCTGGGGTGATTTAAAAACCGGCATAGGGTCACTGTATCTCATGAGGTCCATAAGCTGACATGGGTGTGGGAAGGTGGAACATGGCAGCTGTAGTGTCATTTATGTTAGAACTGGGGTGGAACCTGATGGCCTCTTAGCCTGTGAAATGCAGCACTTATTGCAGTCTTCCTCATGCATTTTATTATGTGTGTTTGGCTGCGGTCAGAGGAGCAGTTTGAGCCAATGTCATCGCTTCTCCCTTCCGTGTTTAACATGCTCGTCCAGACAGTGACATCTGTCTGCCCTTCCCCAGTTGTCGGCCCCCAATCCTCACCCCAAGTTTCCAGTCACCAGAGAAAGTCCGGTGTAATGTTCCCTCTAAGCTGTGGAGTCCTGTGAGCAAAAATCTGACTTTGTGAGCTACCGGCATTGAAGTTGTGAGCGAGCGATTGGGCTGCTGCATCAATTAGTTTGCCCCGGAGCCCGTCCTTCCTGAGCTGAGACAAAAATGTGTGAGCCGGAGGCTAAAAAACTGTGAGCTAGCTCACACTAACTCAGCTTAGAGGGAACCCTGGTCCGGTGTATACGGATTGTTCTGGTCTCACTGAACATTTCTGGACATTTGATCTCTCCGTTGCATGCTCGAGCCAGTTGGGAATTCTGAGGCTTCTGCTTCCTGACCACCAATTTCCCCCCAGTTAGCAATGTGAGCATAACCACATATTCACCCTGACAAATAAGTGGTCCTGCACATGTGCAAAAAGACCTTTAAAAAAGAAGCTGCTCAACCCCCTTCTCCGTGGTGACCATGCAGCAGTAGTCTGATTGGTCCACCATGGGGTGAGTTTGGGGTAAGGGGTAAGGGTGGCATGTCTGGTTGAAACTCTCCAGAACAAATAGCTCCAGAGAAATTAGAGACATGGCCAGACTACACCAAGCCTGCCGTCTGACCGCAGCCTTTGAGAGCAAACCTTAAGAAAGTCTAGCCAGAATCCTACTAAGCTCAATTCAGTGAATTAAGAAGAGCTGAAAAGTCTGGTAACAGAAGTTTTATCATTCTTAATGGGAACAAAAAGCTGAGGGTGGGCCCTTTTGGACAATTGTGTGGTCCCTTGCCGGGGGCTTCTCACAATCCCACTAAGTAGAGTGAGGTGGCTGATTTCTGAGGTGGTCGCATGGGTGGTACCACTTCAGACTGTAGGTGGGGAAAACTACACTTTTTTGGTTTATGTCCTCATTTGCTTCCTGAAAATTAAATATAAGCCCAATGCCGAGGGAAGTTTTAACCTAGACCTTCACAGGTTGTTCTAGTTTTCTATTTATTGATGTTGCGGAACTGTGGCTAATTTAACCCCGCCCCCCATAGTCTGAAGTGGTACAGTCCATGATACACCTTGAGCCATCAGTCAGTTCATTCCACTGCATGACTAGAAGAGGCCTCAGACTGGGCCTTGTTGTAAACAAAAGGTCTGT
>NW_015174869.1:575114-577043 GCF_001447785.1 Gekko japonicus | reverse complement strand
ACCCCCCCCCCCCGCCATTCCGGGGAGGAAAACACCAAACCACCAAAGGGAGAAGTCAGACTTGAGTTTCCTTTGATTGTCTTTATTAATAAAGGGAGACAAACTCGAACTCACATTCCAAACAACCTCCATTTATCACCTCTCCCCAGCGGCAAGATCCCTGCCCCATTCCCTCATTGGTGGAGGTAGTTAGGACTCACAATCTTTCAGACCCACCTAAACATACAACTCCTTGACATGACCCCCTCCCTGGACATAGATCGTATGTGCATTGAAATTAGCCATTTAAGAGTCAAGGCTATTCCTTGCTCTCTGTGAGTCAAGGCTATTCCTTGCTCTCCAGATTCTTTACACACACCCCTTTCCCATCTTAATTTTTGCTAAGTTTTGCTACTCTGCCTGTGCGCCTCAGAAAGACCCATAATCCTGCCATTGTTTTACACAGCTAAAGCTGCTTCAGCTCATTTTAACCATTTAGCTTCCCTCAGGCCTGTTTTAATTTTTGTACAGTTTTGTACCGTTTGGGGTGTTCTTCACCCCCCCCCCCCGCCATTCCGGGGAGGAAAACACCAAACCACCAAAGGGAGAAGTCAGACTTGAGTTTCCTTTGATTGTCTTTATTAATAAAGGGAGACAAACTCGAACTCACATTCCAAACAACCTCCATTTATCACCTCTCCCCAGCGGCAAGATCCCTGCCCCATTCCCTCATTGGTGGAGGTAGTTAGGAGTCACAATCTTTCAGACCCACGTAAACATACAAACTCCCTGGACATAGATCGTATGTGCATTTAAATTAGCCATTTAAGAGAACAAGGCGGGACTAATAATATTAATGAGTTTATTAGGCATGCATGGTTGATTATTGTCTCTGTGAGTCAAGGCTATTCCTTGCTCTCCAGATTCTTTACACACACCCCTTTCCCATCTTAAATTTTGCTAAGTTTTGCTACTCTGCCTGTGCACCACAGAAAGACCCATAATCCTGCCATTGTTTTACACAGCTAAAGCTGCTTCAGCTCATTTTAACCATTTAGCTTCCCTGAGGCCTGTTTTAATTTTTGTACAGTTTTGTACCGTTTGGGGTGTTCTTCTTATAAATTAGGATAAGAAACCCTCTTCCTCTTCTTTCCTTTTCATTTACAGCAGTCTTCCTCTCATTTTTTTTAACCATTCCCTAATTTAGAGTTGCCAACCTCCAGGTGAGGCCTGGAGCTCACCTGGAATTACAACTGATCCCCAGAGTACAGAGATCAGTTCTTCTGGAGAAAATGGCTACTTTGGAGGGTGGACTGTATGGCACTATACCCTACAGAGGTCCGTCCCCTCTCTGAACCTTGCCCACCCCAGCCTCCACTCCCAGATCTTCAGGAATTTCCCAACCCAGAGTGGGGAACTCTATTTTGCTCCTCTGCATTTTCCAGTAACTTTTCCTGGAAGCAAGGCTTGGTTCAAAGCTGGTGAAGAACTTCAGTGTTAGGACCAATGCTCCCTCTAAGCTGTGGAGTCTTGTGAGCAAAAATTCTACTTTGTGAGCTACTGGCATGAAAGTTGTGAGCGAGCGATTTGGCTGCTGCATAAATTCGTTTGCTCTGGAGCCATCCTTCCTGAGCTAAGGCAGAAGTGTGTGAGCCGGAGGCTAAAAAACTATGAGCTAGTTCACACTAACTCAGCGTAGCGGGAACACTGGTTAGGCCAACTCCCTCCCATCCGACTCTTCCTCCCCGGCATCTGATCGTGCCGGGGAGCGCCGCGCCGCGGCATAGGGGATCCGTGGGGTAGCCACAGTTCAGCCATCCTTTTCCCTGCCGTGTGGCAGGGACCTTTTTGAGCTACTGGCATGAAAGTTGTGAGCGAGCGATTTGGCTGCTGCGTAAATTAGTTTGCTCTGGAGCCATCCTTCCTGAGGTAAGGCAAAAATGTGTGAGC
>NW_015174869.1:557504-575032 GCF_001447785.1 Gekko japonicus | reverse complement strand
GAGCCGGAGGCTAAAAAACTGTGAGCTAGTTCACACTAACTCAGCGTAGCGGGAACACGGGTTAGGAGTCAGCTCTAGAACAGGAAAGAGCAGACATTTCTGGGAGCTACTTAATTTTTTTGCAAGAGCTTTGGGAACCACCAGTCTTACAAAATGGCAACTCAAGCAGGGAACCAGTCTCACAAAATGGCAGCTTGTACAAAAATTATAGCATCTCACAGCAGGTATGCCATGCTTGGGTGGATACATGCTTCTTCTGTTTTCTCAAAATAAACCACCACCACTTGCCTTGCCTGGGAAAAACACAGTTGCCACTATGTTTTCCCTGAAAAAGGCAAACACAGGGAGAAAGCATCAACAGTTCCCTCCTCTCCCACCCAGAAGCCAGAGCAAAGAGTATGTGTGTGTACACAGGAGGAAAAGAGAGGCTGATGTAAAAAGGTACTGATGCTGTCATTTTTCCCATCTGGAGCAAAGATGCACGTATGTGTGATTCCTTCTTCATAGGAAACAGGAAAAGGAGACAATTTGCTGTTGTAGATTGAAAGAGAAGAATAAGAAAATGACTCCAGCAACCCTGGAGGAAGGGCAGAGGGAGGCTTTTAATTGCCTTGAGAGTGACTGGTCCCTCCCAAGTAACCATCCGCCAGCTTCCGCTCTAGAAGATCTATGGTAGTAGTAGACAGCCCACGTCTCTTACTGAAGTGGAAGACCTCCCACTCTCCTTGTTTGTTGCCTGCTGGCCCACTGAGGGCTGATGGGAGGGGGAAAAATTTTTTTTTAAACAATGGCACTTGTGACATCACTTCTGGTGAATACCCAAAAAGGGACGTCATGTCCCGTGAGTATAGTTGATGTGACACTCTAGGACTTTGGCAAAGCTATGGTTGTAATGTAGACTTTTGCCCAAATCTTAGAATCATGATGTGACATCCCTTCCAGTATTTGCCAGGTGACATACTGCCACTAGCATCGTGCCATTTCCCCCCATCCTCACACACACCCCTTCAGCTGGTTGCCAGTCCTAGGTAGTAGTAACAAGAGTGTGCAGATTGCCTCCCAGCAGATTGCCAGGCAGTGAGCTGTTAAAGGGCCAGTAACTGCCAAACAGCTGACCAGCAGACTTTGCCTTAAAAGCACCATGTGTGTCACTCCCTTGGTGAGGGGAAGCAGAAGGTGACTCCTCCTACCACCTCAGAGTCAGGGTGCCCTGGGGTCCCCGTCCCTCAGGTCTGTGACACCATGCAAGGATAGAAGGGTTAGATCCCTCTTCTCTCTCTCCTGAATCAGGGCCCCACATGGCTGCTATTACTCATTTGTAAAATGTTGGACATTTTTGATTCCTGCTTTCAAATAAGTTTGTGTGCCATCACAAACGTTAATTTTTTAAAAATTATTTATGTATACCTCACTTTTCTCCCCAATGGGGACCCAAGTAAGGTCCAGCTTGTATCGGGGAGCTAAATGAAAGAATCCATGCACTACTGTGTCATAAGATTTAACAACTGTCGTATGGACTGGTAAAATGCACCAGGTTAGTAACTTCACAATTAGATACTGGAATATAACCATTCCCTCTTATGGCTGTGGTCAGTCCAGGTCAAACAGAAGAGATGATAGAGCCTGGTATTCAGAACCCCCTACCGTTGTACTCAAAATAAGCCTGTATTGGCCATTTCTGGGGAAGAAATCCCGATACAAATGGTTCTGTACAAGCTGTACCCAGATACTTTGGAGATTTTGTGCACTACATCTTTTTCCCCCCACGGACTGACACATGTCATGTGAAACTGACCTCAAGTGTCAAAGCATAATGCTGCTTGGTGGATTAATGTTATAGTTTTCCTTCTGTTGTAATGACATGTTGGAAGCAAGCCATGCCATCTTGATTAAAAGACTTCAGTCAAACCTACTGCACAAATCTATAAAACCATACCAAAAAGCCAATAAGTAGTAGAATCCTGAGTGCTTTGATGCAGTTATTTTTAAAGATTCTGGTCCCCTGTTGGTTGCGCGACATGTGATAGTGGCAGCCCACCCTGAGGACAGCTTTGTGCTTTCACATACTCTGGATAATGCATTTTCAAGCCACTTTCTGTCGTGGGCCCCCGTTCTTCAACATCTGTATAAATTACTTTAATGAAGGAATAGAGGGCTGTTGTAATGACATGTTGGAAGCAAGCCATGCCATCTTGATTAAAAGACTTCAGTCAAACCTACTGCACAAATCTATAAAACCATACCAAAAAGCCAATAAGTAGTAGAATCCTGAGTGCTTTGATGCAGTTATTTTTAAAGATTCTGGTCCCCTGTTGGTTGCGCGACATGTGATAGTGGCAGCCCACCCTGAGGACAGCTTTGTGCTTTCACATACTCTGGATAATGCATTTTCAAGCCACTTTCTGTCCTGGGCCCCCGTTCTTCAACATAAATTACTTTGATGAAGGAATAGAGGGGATGATACTAAATTAGGATGGGTAGCAAACACAGTAAAAGAAAGAGTCGTGATACAGAATGATCCTGACAGGCTGGAAAACCGGGCTAAAACTAACAAAATGAATTTCAAAGGAGATAAGCACAAAGTTCTGCATTTAGGTAGGAAAAACCAAGGAGTCAGCTCTAGAACAGGAAAGAGCAGACATTGCTGGGAGCTAGTTAATTTTTTTGCAAGAGCTTTGGGAACCACCAGTCTTACAAAATGGCAACTCAAGCAGGGAACCAGTCTCACAAAATGGCAGCTTGTACAAAAATTATAGCATCTCACAGCAGGTATGCCATGCTTGGGTGGATACATGCTTCTTCTGTTTTCTCAAAATAAACCACCACCACTTGCCTTGCCTGGGAAAAACACAGTTGCCACTATGTTTTCCCTGAAAAAGGCAAACACAGGTCAATATCAAAAATCTGTGTTTCAGTAGTATGTAGAAACTGTGTAAGAATGTTTGTGGCCACGCATACAAATGTGCGTCCTCACTTCATCACAATCCCGAGCAGCATAAACAAAAGTATAGTGTCCAGATCACATGAAGTGATGGCATCACTTTACTCTGCTCTGGTTAGACCTCACCTAGAGTATTGTGTTCAGTTTTGGGGGACATGGTTTAAGAAGGATGCTGAGACGCTGGAATGAGTCCGGAGGAGGGCAGTGAAGATGGTGAGGGAACCAGGGTCCTGTGAGGAAAGGTTGAAGGAGCTGGGAACATTTAGCCTACAGATGACTGAGAGGTGATATGATAGCCATCTTAAAGTATTTAAAGGGCTGCCATGGGGCTGCGGTGGCTCAGTGGTTAAGACGCTGAACTGCAGACTGGAAGGTCGGTAGTTTGGCAGCTCAAGACCCGAGTGCCGCATGATGGAGTGAGCTCTCAGCTCCTGCCAACCTAGTAGTTCAAAAGCAAGAAATTGCAAGTAGATAAATAGGTACCACTTCGGTGGGAAGGTAACAGTGTTCCGTGCACCTCAGCGTTTAGTCATGCCAGCCACATGACCATGGAGATGTCCTTGGACAGCGCTGGCTCTTCGGCTTGGAAACGGAGATGAGCACTGCCCCCTAGAGTTGGATTCGACTGGCTTTCGAGCAAGGGAAACCTTTACCTATAGAGGATGGAGTGGAGTTGTTTTCTTTTGCCTCAGAACCAATGGTTTGAAATGAAATAAAAAGAATTTTCAGCTAAGCGTGAGCGGTTCCTCAGTGGAACAGGCTTCCTCAGGGCGTGGTGGGCTCTCCCTCTTTGGAGGTTTTTAAGCAGAGGCTTAATAGCCATCTGGCAGTGATGCTGATTGTGTGAATTTGGGTAGATTATGAGAGGTAGGTCAGAAAGGGATGAGTCAGTGCTTGGCTCTCGTGGCCCTTTCTTACATGCCCAGGTAGTGCTGATTGCTACTTTGGGGTCAGGAAGGAATTTTGCTCCAGGCCAGTTTGGCTTGGGATCCTGGAGACTTTTTTGCCTTCCTCTGGGAAAAGAGCAGGGGTCACTGGCAGTGTTCCCTCTAAGCTGAGTCAGTGTGAGCTAGCTCACAGTTTTTTAGCCTCTGGCTCACACATTTTTGTCTTAGCTCAGGAAGGATGGCTCCAGAGCAAACTAAATTATGCAGTAGCCAAGCCGCTCGCTCACAACTTTAATACCAGTAGCTCACAAGGTAGAATTTTTGCTCACAAGACTCCACAGCTTAGAGGGAACATTGGTCACTGGGGGATGGGGGGAAGGTAGTTGTGAATTTCCTGCATAGTGTGGGGTGGGGGGAGGCCTAGACTGGATGACCCTTGAGGTCCCGCCCAGCTCTGTGCTTCTAGATGCACTTTAGCAATCGTTTGCAAGTGGATTCAGTAAAATTCAGTTGCAAAGTGGATTGAAAGGACCTTGGCTAAGAACCTTGCCTTGGGAATGCCCTCCCCCTCTGAGGTTCATCTGCTGCCTGTAAGTTCCATACTGACACATTCCTTTTAATGCAGGCTTTTAACTCGCACTGGGTTATCTTTTTTTCCAGCTATTTTATCAATGCTGTTTTACAGCTGTGTTTGCTTTTATGTTGCTTTATGCCTGGCATGTTTTAGTGACCTGCTTTATTGACTTGTTTTATTGGGTCATTTTATTGGTTTTATCAGCTTGTTTGCTTGGTTTTAGTTGTCAGCTACCTCAGGCAGGCTCTGGAGAGGTGGCACCTATGTTCTCTAAACAAATAAATAAATAGAGAGGAAGGGGTGGGAAGCCAGAGGCAAAGCCTGCTGGTTGTTGTGGGAGCCAAGTAGGGAAAAGTCTATATATCATTTTGAGGGTCAACTGAAAGCGTCATTCCAGAAAGAACTGTATCAAACGTTTGGGAAACACCGCCATAATCTGCAAATTCTTGCTATGGAGATGTCTTTTTAAAAAAAGATTTCTGCCTCTCCTTCCCATTAGGTGATCTTCAAAGCAGCTTACATAAAAGATTAAAAATCAGTATGAGAGAGAATATTTTAAAAACTATGAAATCCAGGTAGAATACAGAACAGAGCATAAGAAGGGGAGCTACTAAAAGCTGTCCAGAGTTAAAACTGAAGTAAGTAAACCCCACTTTCATCATGTCACATCTCACAGATTTGGCTCTGAGGGTCAAACGTTTGGAGAGAGCATTCCACAGCCAGGGTTTTGCAACAAGAACAGGCCTTGCCTGGTAACTAGTGGTAGTCAAAGTCTGTCAAGTCGCAGCTGACTTATGGTGACCCCACAGGGTTTTCAAGGCAAGAGGCGTTCAGAGATGGTTTGCCATTGCGCGCCTCTGGGTAGCAACCCTGGATTTCCTTGGTGGTCTCCCATCCAAGGACTAACCAGACCCAACCTCAAGCTACTGTAACTACCTCCCTCAAATTGAAATGGATGATCTCTGCAAAAATGCATGTTCACATGGGAGAAGATGGCCTTTCTCATTCTCTGATCCCAGGCTGTTTATGCAGAGGCAGTATAGTGTAGTGGTTAGAGTTGTTGGGGGGGGGTGCAGGTTCAAATCCCTTCTGTGCCACAGACGCTTACTGGGTGATCTTTGGTTATTCATTCTCTATCTCAACTCCACCTACCTCACAGGGCTGTTGTGAGGTCGGAATGGAAGTGGGGAAACGTGTGTGCCACATTGAGCTCTGTAACGCTTCCTTGTTTTATTTGTGTGTGTGTGTCTTTAAAAGTTTGGTTGCATGGCTATATGATAATCTAGAGTGGTTGAAACAGGCAAATGAGTGTGATTGGTGATTGGCAGAAAGGGGGAGGGGGTTTAGAAAATGTGTGTCAGTCAAGAGTTACAGTTTAGACAGTTGAAGAAGACACTTAGAGAGAGAGTTAAGTAGTTTTGTTCTGAAGTCTGAGAGAAAGACAGTCTGTGTGTGATTAAGAGTTAAGAACAGCTGAGGTTGTTCTGAGAGAATAGTAAAAATGTAAATGAAAGTAATTGAAGACAAAGTTTAAGAAAGGCTGTATGTCCTGGAGAGAAACAGTGAACTTACATGACCTTGAGTTAAAGTTACAAAGTTACATGCCCAGATCCCTGACAAAAAGGGAGCAGATCTTATGTGAGACACAAAGCAAGTGTTAAAAATATTCACAGTACCGGTTACCTTGTTATACTCTTTTATTTACAAATTATTTCAATAAATCTACTTTTATTCAAGTCTGCCAGCTCTGAAAGAAATAATTCCTCATGAAACACATAGACCCTCATGAAAGCCTAAACCCTCGACCTACCTACCCAGAAATAGAAAAAGCATAAAGGTTTGGAAATCCTTTTAAAATTCCCTGGTGGCAGCCAGAATACCCAGTAGAACAAAACATAAAGAACACTTTTAAAGTAAAACCAGACCTCCCCAGTTAAGGGGTCGTCACAAGCTCCTTGAAAGAAGGGGGGGGGATGCGATAGATAAGACTGAGTCATAGCCAGCACCTTGAAGACAACTGAAAAAGAAGAAGAAGGAGAGACGGAATTTATACCCTGCCCTTCACTTGGATTTTCAGAGTCCTTCCCCTTCCTCTCCCCACAGTAGACACCCTGTGAGGTAGGTGGGGCTGAGAGAGCTCTGACTGAGAACTGCTCTTGAGAGAACAGCTCTGAGAGAACTGTGACTGAACCAAGGTCACTCCAGCAGCTGCATGTGGAGGAGTGGGGAATCAAAGCCAGTTTTTCCAGATTAGAGTTCATGCTCCTAACCACTACACCAAAAAGCCAGTGAGAATCTTCCAGTTTTGGGCAAATGTGCTCAGTAAAGGTACAGACACAGCTATATAGTTAGCTAGGCCCATCTGCGTAAGGATCATTAAAGTGAAGCTTTTTTCCTATTCTCTCCTCGCATATTAACTCCTGTCGACCAATAAGCTGAAATTAAGCCTGTCAAGGTGGCGAGGAAGTCCATGCAAATCCTCTGATCTGGATGTTCACCTCCATGGTCCCAAATGAGTTACATGGAAGAACAAAGAGTTCTAATTAGAGTTTCCTGGCAGGGGCAAAGGGGAGGGGGAGAACAAACCAACGTACATCACAGCCTTCCCTAATTGAGTCCCAGAGTACACAGAAAACAATTTTGTTCGCCTGTCCCTTGTGCTTTCCTGCCACAGCCGATCTTCATCCAGTTTCAAAGCCCCACATCCTGGGTACAAAAACAGCAAGCCAAAAACATGATGTGTGTGGGGAGGGAAGGAGCGGCAGTCGGGTGTGGTGAGTTGGGGGCACCTGTTGACATGCCCAGGTCATTCTCTTCTCACTCAGCCAGCAATGTGGTGGGGGGGGGGGTGGCCCCAGGCAGGCAGGGGTGGGGAGAGGCGGGGAGGAAGCAACTTACCCTCCCTCTTCTCCTGCCTCCTCCTGGCTGAATGAGGGCCAGAAGCGGGGCAGCCGAAAGCAGGGGGCGGGGCTTCATCGTGTGCCCCGCCCCCTCGCACCTCACCCGGGAGAACTGCGATCCCCCGCGTTCCCCCCTGAAATGACCTCTGGGCCTTCCAGGAAATAGTCAGGATTGATTTCTTTTAGGATTGACTGATTTGATCTTCTTGCAGTCCAAGGGACTCTCAAGAGTCTTCTCCAGCACCATAGTTCAAAAGAATCTATTCTTCGGCGCTCGGCCTTCCTTTATCCGTTTAACACAGTGGTTCTCAACCTTCCTAATGCCGCGACCCTTTAATACAGTTCCTCATGTTGTGGTGACCCCCAACCATAAAATTAATTTCGTTACTACTTCATAACTGTAATTTTGCTACTGTTTTCCGATGGTCTTAGGCGACCCCTGTAAAAGGGTCATTTGACCCCCAAAGGGGTCGCGACCCACAGGTTGAGAACCGCTGGTTTAACAGGTTGGGATTTAAGTAGCTGTGCTAGCCTCACTGCAGGCAGTCAGGGGTAGGGAGAGGGAGTGTGTGTGTGTATCATAGTGGTGGTGGTGGTGTAGGGATCCCAAGTCCCCCCGGGGGGCGGGGAAAACCCCGCCCCAGAGGCCCATTCCCCGGCGGCGCCGGATAGGGCCCCGGGTGGAACTCCTCCCCGACGTGCGCGTCACCCAGAAGTGACGCGGGCATGCTGGGCACGCTGGGGGCGGGGCCACAGCCATACAAGGGAAAACTCTATGGTTTTCCCTTGTATGGTCGTGCCCCCGCCCCCAGTGTGCCCGGCGTCATAACGTCACTTCCTGGTGATGTGTGTGCGGCGCGCACGCTCTGGGATCCACCCAGGAGTCCCCTGCCACCAAGGTAAGTTCCACTTGGCAACCCTATGGTGGTGGTACAAAGTGCCGTCAAGCTGCAGCAGACTTATGGCTTAGGGCTTTCCAGGAAAGAGACAAACAGAGGTAGTTTGCCATTGCTTTTCTCTGCATAGTGACCCTGGTATTTCTTGGAGGTCTCCCATCCACATACTCACCAGGGCCGACTCTGCTTAGCTTCTGAGATGTCACAAGATCAGGCTAGCCTGTACATATTTTGTTCTCTTTCTTTAGTTTTTCTTTTCTTGTAAGCTCTGTGCAAAGCTAACAGCTAATATGATGGCCCCTCTTGTCACTCCGCTGATTATCACTTACTAAATCTACTTTTGGGGAATGATAGAAGTGTGAATGGAAACAGTAGTAAAATTAATTTCAGAGGCACTAAAACTTCATACCAAAGCTTTGAAGTCACCTTTAATGGACTGGATTTTCTGTGGCGCTCTGGATTTATTTTTAGTAGTAGACATATACTGTGATTTTATCTTTTGCTGATATTTTAAAATATAATGATATTTTATTATCAGGCGTCTCGAGGTTTTGAATTGCCTTCTACTTGCTGAGTCGCTTTTCATTTTCTGAATTAACGTTTGATTTAATTTTAGTACTGAGTGCATAACTGGAAAAGCATAACAAGCCGTTGTGCATTACAGACATCCTGTCTATTCCCAGCCCAACGAAACTCACAGCTCAAATCTCTCAGCCCTTTGTACATCCAGATGTCTGTTTCTCCTAGCTAGGGCCAACATCGGTGGGGCTCCTGCTCAGGCCTCTCTGCCAACTGGAAATGATGGAACTGATCTCCCATTTCCCGGTGGGAAAAATGCTTGGAGGCAGTGGAGGATGCAGAGCACAAGAGAAGCATGCGGTGCTCCCTCCCCAGGCGATGCTTGCCATTGGCTCAGAGGCCCCTGCCATTCTAGCTGCTTTATATTTGCAAACGTATGCGGGAAAACGTTTTGTTAATACCTAATGCCCTCGTAGAAGTCAGAGGATCTGGTCCCAATGAGCCATCAGCTCTCGGCTTGATTGCTGTCATGCACTCTACTTGGGCACGGTCCTTGAAGACAGTTCAGAAGCTTCCGTTAGTTTAGTCTCCACCACCACTCCTGCCTCGCTCCCCCCATTTCCTCCACCTCCCTGCCTCACCCCCACACCCACCCAGGAGCTAAGGACAACTAACGCCCCCTCCCTCCTTCCACCTCCAGGAATCTTGAAACGTGGTGCAACAAGCTCTGCATGCACAATAAGGTTTGCTGAACCTGGTGGTGGTGGAAAGGGCTGTCAGGTGGCAGCCGACTTACGGCAGCCCTGTAGGGTTGAACAGAGGTGGTTTGCCGTGGCCTGCCTTGGTGTGGCAAACCTGGACTTCCTTGGCGGTCTCCCACCCCAGTACTAATCAGGGTCGAACCTGCTTAGCTTGTAAGATCTAGCAAGACCAGGCTAGCCGGGGACATCCAGGTCAAGGCTTTCAGAACTTACACAAGAGCAGTCTTCACAAGAGTTTTGGAAATTTTGTTGTTGTTGCTGTTCAGTCGCACAGCCGAGTCCGACTCTCCGCGACCCCATGGACCAGATCCCGCCAGGCCTTCCTGTCTTCCGCCGTCCTCTGAAGTTGGCTCAACTTCATGTTCGTTGCATCCATGACACTGTCTAGCCATCGCATCCTTTTTTGGAAATACCTATGTTTAAAGATGCTGGGGGAAAGAGACGTGAAGGACCGTAAGCTGCTCTTGTCAGGGGCAGGGAGTAGGTATGACAGACCACACACCCCCAGTGTGGGTGGGAGGTCCCCGGTTTCAGGCACTCCTCTCCGCCCCTGAATTACCACCCCCCCAAAGGAGCTGCGGTGGCTCAAGTGGTGAAGACGCTGAACTGCAGGCTGTGGGAAGGTCGATAGTTCAGCAGTTCGAGACCCGGGTTGCCGCATGACGGAGTGAGCTCCCGTCTCTAGTTCCAGCTCCTGCCAACCTAGCAGTTCGAAAGCAAGAAATTGCAAGTAGATAAATAGGTACCACTTCGGTGGGAAGGTCACAGCGTTCCGTGCACCTTGGTGTTTAGTCATGGCGGCCACATGACCACGGAAACGTCTTCGGATAGCGCTGGCTCTTCGGCTTGGAAACAGAGATGAGCACCGCAACCCTAGAGTCGGACTCGACTGGCTTTCGAGCAAGGGAACCTTTACCTTTACCTTTAACAGGCAAGAAGCCGGAAATACATGTGATGTGCCTATATGACCTGGAAGTGGCGTAGGCACGTCAGTGACATCATGGGAGACGATGCTCTGGTTTTGGGGCAAAACTCCAACATTCTGCCCCAAAATCCAGAGCATTGCCCCCCCCCCGATGTCCCTATGTCACTTTTGGGTCATGTAGGCACACAACGTTTGTTTTCAGCGTTCCTCCCTGCTCCCTGATAAGTTCACCTCCATCCCTCACCGTAGGGTTGCCAGCCTCCAGGTGGGGCCTGGGGATCTCCCGCTTTTACAACTGATCTCCAGCTGATCAGCTCCCGTGGAGAAAGTGGCTGCTTTGAAGGGTGGACTCAATGGCATTGTGCCGTGCTGAGGCCCCTCCCCTCCCCAAACCCCACCCTCTCCTGGATCCACCCCCAAAGTCTCCAATGTATTTTCCAACCCAGACCTGGCAACCCTACCTTGCCGGCGGGTTCAAGGGACCTGACAACCCTAGAAGGGAGAGTTGGCAGCCAGGAGCAGTAGCGTCAGGTGTAAAGGTTGCCAGCCTACAGGTGGGGCCTGGCGTTCTTCCGGAACTACAAATGATCTCCTGTCCAGACCACAGAGATCAGCTCCCCTAGAGTGAGAAGCATGCGGTGCTCCCTCCCCAGGCAATGCTTGCCATTGGCTCAGAGGTCCCTGCCATTCTAGCTGCTTTATACTTGCAAACGTATGAGGGAAAATGTTTTGTTAATACCTAAAATGCCCTTGTAGAAGTCAGAGGATCTGGTCCCAATGAGCCATCCTCTCATCAGCTCTGGGCTTGATTGCTGTCATGCACTCTACTTAGGCACGGTCCTTGAAGACAGTTCAGAAGCTTCCGTTAGTTTAGTCTCCACCAGTGTTCCCTCTAAGCCGACTTAGTGTGAGCTAGCTCACAGTTTTTTAGCCTCCAGCTCACACATTTTTGTCTTAGCTCAGGAAAGATAGCTCTGGAGCAAACTCATTTATGCAGCAACCCAATCACTTGCTCACAACTTTAATGCCATTAGCTCACAAAGTAGAATTTTTGCTCACAAGACTCCACAGCTTAGAGGGAACATTGGTCTCCACCACCACTCCTGCCTTGCTCCCCCCATTTCCTCCACCTCCCTGCCTCACCCCCACACCCACCCAGGAGCTAAGGACAACTAACGCCCCCTCCCTCCTTCCACCTCCAGGAATCTTGAAACGTGGCGCAACAAGCTCTGCATGCACAATAAGGTTTGCTGAACCTGGTGGTGGTGGAAAGGGCTGTCAGGTGGCAGCCGACTTATGGCAGTCCTGTAGGGTTGAACAGAGGTGTTTGCCGTTGCCTGCCTTGGTGTGGCAAACCTGGACTTCCTTGGTGGTCTCCCATCCCAGTACTAATCAGGGTCGAACCTGCTTAGCTTGTAAGATCTAGCAAGATTAGGCTAGCCTGGGACATCCAGGTCAAGGCTTTCAGAACTTACACAAGAGCAGTCTTCACAAGAGTTTTGGAAATTTTGTTGTTGTTGTTGTTCAGTCGCACAGCCGAGTCCGACTCTTCGCGACCCCATGGACCAGATCCCGCCAGGCCTTCCTGTCTTCCGCCGTCCTCTGAAGTTGGCTCAACTTCATGTTCGTTGCATCGATGACACTGTCTAACCATCTCATCCTTTTTTGGAAACATTTTTGTCTCGGCTCAGGGAGGATGGCTCCAGAGCAAACTAATTTATGCAGAAGCCCAATTGCTCGCTCACAACTTTAATGCCAGCAGCTCACAAAGTAGAATTTCTGCTCACAAGACTCCACAGCTTAGAGGGAGCATTTCCTGTGACCCTCAAAAGCTGAGACCCTGGAAATCTTGTCGATCTCTAAGGTGCCACTGGACTCGAATCGAGCCGTTTAAAAACTATTTATTGATTTGATTTGATTTGCAACCACCCTCCCCCAGAGAGCCGGTCTCAGTGGGGTGTACAACATAGTCATAAAACATCCATTAAGAACAGATTAAAACCAGTAACAAACAGAGTGCCAATAGAGGTGGTGTGCAAGAAAAACCGGTAACGCCGCTATCTCATGGGAGGGGTGGAAGGGGAGACAGACTCTCTGACAGAACCTCTGATCCCACCTTTCATCCAACAGTGCCAAGAGGTGCTTTTACAGCACAAACTTTCCCCCCACAATAAGTGCAACACTACTGAAAGACTGGTCGGCCAAAAGGCTTATGTTGCAATCCTATGCACAGTTATGCCCTTCTAACTCCATTGAATTATAATGGTGTAACGCTGCTTAGGGGCTACGGTGGCTCAGAGGTTAAGACACTGAGCTGCAGACCGGAAGGCCGGCAGTTCGGTAGTTCGAGACCCGAGTGCCGCATGACGGAGTGAGCTCCCATCTCTGGCTCCCAGCTCCTGCCAACCTAGCACTTTGAAAGCAAGAAATTGCAAATAGATAAATAGGTACCGCTTCGGTGGGAAGGTAACAGCATTCCGTGTGCCTCGGTGTTTAGTCGTGCTGGCCACATGACCCCGTAAATGTCCTTGGACAGTGCTGGCTCTTCGGCTTGGAAACGGAGATGAGCACCGCCCCCTAGAGTCAGATTTGACTGGCTTTTGAGCAAGGGAAACCTTTACTAACTCTGCTTATGCCCGAAGTGCCATGTGTTATCATTTACAGGAGAAATAACTACCTAGCAACACTTTTAGGTTTTTAAATTAAAAGATTACAAAAGGTTTTTAAATGTTGTGTGTACTGTTAGAACATACAGGCAACAACGCTTCCATTATGTGTGTGTGTGTGTGTATAATACTGCCTACAAAAGATTAGCAACTTGTATGGAAATTGGCTGAATGCACTCAAATTCCACTGAGAATGGAAGTTGAGGCCCTCAGGGGTTTTCATTGAGATCCAAACAAAAGGAATAAAGTTGCTTTGTGAGGAAAAATTAATCTCATACCGCTCACATAACCTGAGGCACATCAGAATGCATGGCAGCTCCAGTTCAGCACTTGGGTTACTTAAAACGGACAGGGAGGAAGTGGAACAAAGCGGTAACCTGCAGTGGACCTTTGAGAACAGGAACCGGATGGTTTGCTAGAGAGAACTGGCCTCTTGCATCCCACGTGGATGGGAGAGATGAGGGTGTGCCAGCACCACATTTCTAGCACATGTTCATCTGTGTTGTGTGTTGCAATGTGTGCCTTTTTTGTTGTTGTTCTTCGATTACTTACTGCGCCTGTGGTTTGCAACACCACACCTCTTATATGAAGTGTTAGACGGATCAGGTACTTTTTGCCCATGTTATCTCATAGTTCAGTTCTTCGGTAGACTGGGATTATCAAGCAAACAGGGAGTCTGTCAGAGATGAGAATCCTATGTGAAGGAGTGGTGATTTAAATTGGAACTCTCTGCATACTAGGTTTGCCACTCTCCGGGTGGCACCTGGAGATCTGCCACTATTACACTTGATCTCCAGGTGACCAAAATCAGTTCCCCTGGAGAAAATGGCTGCTTTGGAGGGGGGACTCTCTGTGGCATTTATACCCTGCTGAGGCCCCTCCCCCTCCCCAAACCCCACCCTTCCCCAGGCTCCACCCCCCCAAATCTCCAGGTATTCCCCAGCTCAGAACTGGCAACTCTGTATGTCTCCATAAAAGCTGCACACACTTCCGTTTCAGTGCATCCGATCCTTCTCTACAGCCAACAATGTGTGCTTGATCGGTGGTCGTGAGCCCACGGCTTGGGACACTCAGGTGGGTCATGGTGCCCCATCTGTGGGGACATGAACCCCTGCAGAACTCCTTTTTTTGTGTCCACTTTTTTAGGGTTGCCAGGTCTGGGTTGGAAAATACCTGGAGACCTTGGGGGTGGATCCAGGAGAGGGCGGGGTTTGGGGAGGGGAGGGGCCTCAGCATGGTACAATGCCATAGAGTCCGCCCTTCAAAGCAGCCATTTTCTCCAGGGGAGCTGATCTCTGTCAGCTGGAGATCAGTTGTAAAAATGGGAGCTCTCCAGGTCCCATCTGGAGGCTGACAACCCTACAATCTTTGGAAAGCCCTGCTGCTAGGGCATAAAATCTATGGTCAAACCATAGAGATTTGAGGGGTCCCTACAGCGTCAACCAGGGCTATTTTTGGTCAGGAACGCACAGGAACGGAGTTCCGGCTGGTTTCCGAGTTGGCCACACCCACTACAGCCAAAATCTCTGTGTGCGTGGCTACAGAGGGAAGGCCTGGAGAGCGACCCCCGGCGACTCCAAGGTGGGCGGGCCAGGGGGGCCCTGGAAGGATCGGGGAGGCATTTCAGTGGGGGGGGATTTCCCAGGCTCCCTGCAGCCATGGGGCACCCAGGCAAGCCAAGGGAAGGCATGGGGTGTGGCCTAATAGGCTAATGAGATGTGCTGTCAGGGTGTGGCCTAACATGCTAATGTTTCTGCTGTTGGGTGTGGCCTATTATGCTAATGAGTTCCTGCTGGGCTTTTTCTACAAAAAAAGCCCTGGCGTCAACCAACATGGCAAAGACCCAGAAGTGACGATGTCATATTGTGCAATGTCCCCCTCCCCCCATTCTCCACCACCACTGGCAGTGGGCAAGTGGCAACCCTATTGCCCACTGATAATCATGTGGGAAATGAGGCAATGTACATGTCAAAGTCACCATAAATGGTTGTGGTGGATACTTGCTAATATGGTCATATATCTGCATGCTTAGACGGAAAGGTGCCATATCCAGGGTCTTGCCTGTCACTGCAAATACCATGCAGAGCTCCTTTTTCAGAGCTGCTCACCTTTGTTGCAGGCATGCAGGTGGTGGGTAAAAATTTTCTTTTTTCCGAGTGGTGGTGTTTGGCCTGAAAGTTAGTTTTTAAAACTCCTCTACTTTCGTTGTTTTTAGCTACCACATGAATTAGCTAAGGTTGTACTATGCTGTTCCTTCTGTTATAGCTGCCTTGAGTCTGAGGAGAAGGTGGGATAGACACGTTTTAAATAAAGAATCAGGTTAACGGTGCAGTCGACCTGGAAAAGGTACAGAAATGGGTGGCCAAAGTGATGGAGAAGTTGACGCACCTTCCTGAAACCTGTTGACCCCCACAATATTAGAACTCAGGATGAAACTGGTGGATGATGGATTCAAGACTGGCAAAAGGAAGGACTTCTTTACACAGCACACAGTTCACTTGTAGGATTCTCTGCCATGAGATATGGTGATGTCACTTTAAAATTTGGCCTTGTGCTGTGGTGGCTAGAGTGTCAGACTACAGCCTGGGAGACAGGTTCAGATCCCCGGCTCTGGCACTGGTGGACCTTGGGGACTGTCAAAGTCTTTCTCTTTCAGCTTAACCTACCTCACAGGGATGGTGTGATAAAAATGGGAACCATATGTGCTGCTTTCAACTCCTGGGAGGAAGGGCAGGATATAAATGCACCAGACAGATTAAAAGGAGACTAGATAAATTTATCAAGAATAATTTGCCAGTGGCTATGAGCCGTGATGGTTCATAACACTTCCATGTTCAGAGGCAACAAACCTCTGAATGCCTGTTGCTGGGGCGAGGGTCAATTGAAGCTGAGGGTTATTGCATTCATCCGGTGGGTTATTTCACTAGCAGAGGATTATTGCACAACCGAAGCAGAGGGTCATTGCACATAGCCCTGCTTGCGGGCTTGCCCAGAGGCACTTGTAGGGAACAGGATGCTGGACTAGATAAACCCTTTCTTGGTCCGATGCAGCAGGGCACTTCTCAGAGGTGCCTGATAAATTCTAATCGAGAGAAATAAACACATTTGGGTGGCTGCTTTTGTTTTCATTTTGCAGGCCCCAAGTAGAGCTCCCTGGGCATGCCAATGGATTTGTGACTGGAGCCCAAATTGCTCCTTCGCGTATGGTGACTAGGCACTTCTGCACTGGCCCACTCTGTGAAAGCTGGGCTTTCTCTAATGAAATGCAAGCCACGTCACTGAACGCTGGCAAGACCTGAGGAGCAGGATGTCAGAAAGAGAAGAATGCAAGAGGAGTCAGAGGAAGTTAAAAAAAATTAGAACAGACAAGCTTGAACTGGAGCGCTGAATAGGGAGAGCAGATACAAAAGAAGGCAGGGTCTTGTACCTTTAATAGATGGTGAAGGACAGGGGTGAGCAGAGGGCAGGCCGGGTCCAATTTTGGATGCACTGATCTGACGTCCGCTGAGTTCCTTGCAAAGAATCCTTGACTGGATGAAGCTTGGTCTGATCTGGCAACATACTTCGTCTGCCCTTCAAGAACTAGGGAAAAAGAAGGCAGGGTCTTGTACCTTTAATAGATGGTGAAGGACAGGGGTGAGCAGAGGGCAGGCCGGGTCCAATTTTGGATGCACTGATCTGACGTCCGCTGAGTTCCTTGCAAAGAATCCTTGACTGGATGAAGCTTGGTCTGATCTGGCAACATACTTCGTCTGCCCTTCAAGAACTAGGGATGCCTGGAATCACTCAGCACAGATTAGCCATGGTAGTGCAAAGTGACACCGAGTCACAGCCAATTTATGGAGATCCCATAGGAGTTTCAAGCCAAGAGATGAACAGAGGTGGTTTGCCATTGCCTGCCTCTGCATAGCAACCTTGGACTTCCTTGGTGGTCTCCCATCCAGGGGCTGACTAGGGCTGACCTTGCTTGGCTTCTGAGATCTGACAAGTCAAGAGATGAACAGAGGTGGTTTGCCATTGCCTGCCTCTGCATAGCAACCTTGGACTTCCTTGGTGGTCTCCCATCCAGGGGCTGACTAGGGCTGACCTTGCTTGGCTTCTGAGATCTGACAAGGTTGGGCTAACCTGGGCTATCCAGGTCCGGGCAGGGATTAGCCATGCCTTTAACTATTAAGAGTTCCTGAGTATGCACTCATGCTTTGTGCATCTAAAACATGCCAGTGGAACCCTCACAGAAAAGAAGTTCACCTACCCTTGGTACAGAAGAAGGAAATTTTGGCAGGTTATGCAGCGGTCTTCTTCACAAGCAGGGCAGAAGTCCTGTCCTCCTTTGTCTATGTTTACCTGCATCCTAGCGCTGAACTAGTGAACTGAAATGAGGCAGAGATTTGCCAGATCTGGAAATCCCCATGTTGGAGGCTGGGCTAGGGATGACAACCATAGAGTGCGGTCACACCTG